>NC_064852.1:60702430-60938106 GCF_024139225.1 Suncus etruscus | reverse complement strand
CACACACATCTTTGTTTGATTTATATGGTTTTCTAGCCACTGTATTCCTTATCTTTGAAATCTATAAGCACTTAATGTTGTCTTGTCTTAATTGTTAGCTTTTATTCCTTTTTGTGTTTTGTTTTTTGGCCACACCCAGCAGTACTTATTGCTTATTTCTGGCTCTTTACGCAAAATAGACTACTGGGAAACTGTATGTTGCTCAGGGATCTATAACTATACATATTAAATGGAAGTCTGCCACAAGTAAGGCAAGTACAATACACATCATGCCATCTCTCTGATCTCTGTCAAATTTGTTTTCTAATTGTTCTAAACTTTAGAATCTAAAGTGTGCTTATTTACCAATCTAAAACTATGCTCACTTTGATGTAGCAATTCCTCATGTAAATAATGATATCTAAAACAAAAATTGATGTTTCCTAAATACTGAGGGCACTAGTCAAGATTTATATACTCTGTGTATCAGCCCATACAAATCAAAATTGAAGATATTTGCTTTGGTGGTCATTAAATTTGAATGTTTTGTTATATGAAAACCATTTTGGTGGGACATCCATATTCATTTTGGAAGCTTTTCTAAGTGGTGGCTCTCAGGGAGTCCCAGGGAAATTCACAGAAATACACATTAAATTAGGCCAGTAGTTCCATATAAGCCTCTTAGGCTCTCTCTGTGCTGCAGTAAATCACCCCCAAATTGCTAAGGGCTTTTAAGGTTACACTGGCAGGTTCTGGAAGTCATGTGGTACAGGGGGTCAAACTCAAGGATGATGCTTGCCTGCACTATCTACTCACCCCCAACCTATTTTAAATGAGATTGCTTAGTTCTTATTTGAAAACATTTATTTTATTTTATTTTTTTGGTTTTTCGGGCCACACCCGTTTGATACTCAGGGGTTACTCCTGGCTAAGCACTCAGAAATTGCCCCTGGCTTGGGAGGACCATATGGGACACCAGGGGATCGAACCGCGGTCCTTCCTTGGCTAGCACTTGCAAGGCAGACACCTTACCTCTAGCACCACCTCACCGGCCCCTGAAAACATTTATTATATTTCTCAGTAAGAGAACCTCAGGACTTTGTAATTGTGGTGAATAATAACAACCTAGCCTTGCTAGTGCCAGGGTTTCAAAATCTAACAAAACCATTTCTATAAAGTTTGATTACATTTAAAGTTTCGGTTTCTTTTGCCCAATTTTAATTTTTGACTTGTGTGATTGGTCAAATACCAGGCAATATTCAAACACTAAATAAGAAAAATGAAGATACCAAATTCCATTTTCTGTTACACATTTATTTTGCAATATATTTGATTTATTCTCTTCATGCTTCTCTGCAAAGAATAAAAGTATTCGTGCCCCTAATCTTTGAGACTCTTTCACATACAACTTGACAAATATCTATCTTCTTGTAACTAAATAGTGACTTGTGACGATATTGTTCTTCCAGTTCTGTTTTTTTATTTCCTGGAAGGGTTAGCTATGCTGAGTGCTTAATCTGGGCTCTAGACATAGGTATCAATTTTAGGGGGTGGTTCAGAAATTTATATGTGTTGGGGTTCAAATCCAGGTCAAAAAAGTGTCTTACTTGCTTTACAATCTCTCCATTCTCTAATCTCTCTTAAAATAATTTATTAAATGTGGTTGTTGAAGCAGCACATCAAACTTAATGTGAGATAAAAAGGGCTGCCATGAGTGATTCAATCAGAGTGTTTCTTTCTTTTGCCTTTGTTTGAGCGACAATTGTCAACATACTCATATTCTTGTCTGCTTTTTTAAAGGGTATGTTAAGACTTCCATAAAGACAGGTGTTGCAAGGGCTTATAGTGAGTTTCTGAATTGGCAGCATAAAAGGGAGGAGATGAATTATATTAGGCAAATCCCATGGGCTTCAGAGCCAGACAGACTTACATTCAAGTCTTGGCTCCAAAATATACTAACTGTGAACTAAAAGACATCATTTGAGTCCCTGAAGGCTAGATTATTCAGCTGTAAGAGGAAGGCTATGTGTGCTGAGATTTAGCTCATAATAATTACTGTTTAAACAAAGCAATTTAAAAATTTAGAGACAAAGCGAAGAAAAAACATGTCTATTGAGAATTTAATGTGTGCTCTGTTTCCTGAAGGAAGCATTGGACTAGCCTGAGCACTGTGTTCTCTTCCATTATTTTTCACCAACAGACCCTAAACCACAGTAAGCCATCTACAAATGATAGCTTCTATTTCTGCATCAAATATGTTCCAGATGAAAGATTACATATGAATTGCACTTATAAATGCCCATCATTTCTCAATTTCTTTCTCATATTACCTCTTGAATAGTTTAGCACAGACTTGGAGAGTAAACTAGCAGTTCAGATCTAGACTCTGGCATTAACAGCTTTATGTCCTTGAGGAATTTTTTTTAATAGTACTCTCTAAAAACTAGATCCCAATGCAGTCCCATATCTTAATAGTTGCAAACGTTTAAGAAACTTACTTTCTCCCCCAAATTCTGAGACATAAAATTGACACAAATTCTCAAACCGCCACACATATTCCATTCTTGAGTCTAAATCACATTCTCTTTAACTCTCTTCTCTATAGAATACAATGAAAGGGACATCAACTTTCTCTAAGATTGCTTGATTGACACCAACTGTTCTGAATATTTAACATATGTAGCAAACAATAACCAATAGGTGGCGCCAAATTCCAGTATGTACTTGTAAGGATTTAAATTTTACAGTAGGATTACCCCCTTTCACCGGCTCTGCCCAACACCCCACACCACCTCACACAACTCTGAATTCCACCAGATTAATCACAGATTTACACTGACTGTTCATTTTTAAACTTTCTAATAGGATGGCACCACAGTACTCAACCTTTATTTTTCTGAACTCCGCATACTACACAGTATGTTTGAAATATACTAAATTGCAATTACAAGTAATAACTGATAGGGGTACTGAGAGCAAGTGAGTTAACCCATAAAAAAAAAAACACTTGTTGCTGATGTAAAAGTTATTGAACAAATAAAATAATGATTGATTCTTATTAATTGAAATGCAGATTCAAAAGCCAAACAAAAGGCATATATTTGAATGGTGTCTTATGCCTTCTCGAAAAAGAAACAATTCAATGCTTTTTAAAATTCAGCTCAATACAGTGGATACATTTTGTCCAAAATAATTTATCTATGATCCTATATGTATACTTAGACTGTATTTATTACCCTAGAGTTTTAGACTATGACAGTACAATTTAGAGTGATGTGATAATTTAGCTAGAATTATCCAAAATTTGTAGGGGTACAAAACTTTACAAAGTAGTGAGAAAAAGAACAGTGACAGACTATAACCTCACTCCACAATACAAACAGTTTTTTCATGAATTGGGAATTTTGTATTTGAAAAATAGGGGTCTTGAGATGGAAAAATAATATTTATCTGGTTAAGTATTGCTGATGCAAGTAAAGGTTGACTATATAAATTTCAGAATATTTTTGAATGTCTTCCAGACATCTAAGTTTTGGGTTCTGCCACTGACAAAATAAATAAAAGGTTTGCTTTGAAATCGAGTTTCTGCAATTTTACATTAATTTAACATTGAATGAAACACATAGACATCATCAACACTATATGCTGAAATAATATAGCAAAATAACACCCGCAGATCTCAAAGTTCAGGATGAGACAGACAGGATGGACTAAACATCAGTAAAGGTCAAGTTGAAAAAAAAAACCGTAAGCCCGACTTTGGATTTGGCTTGTGCCTGAAGCCACTAAATTTTTTTTCTTCCTGGTTTTTCCCCCCAGAGTTCTTTCTCTTTCCAGATAAGGCATCCAAGTCATTTAAAAGCATATTAAAAGTGAGCCATTAGCAGTCATTTACTAAAGAATGTAGCCCCAAGCATCAAGTCAAAAGCAAACTCCCAAAATGCCTCTTATAATTTTTTTAAGTTTAAACTGTGCTAATGCAGGTGCAATTAAAAGAAATTCAAAGCTATTCAATTCCCACAATCCCTTACCTTTTATCTGCTTTACCTTACAGTAAACATTTCTCAAGCAGCCAAGCTTTTCTTAGTTTAGTTTTGGTGTTAGTTTCTGTAGTGTGGGAGGTTAAAACACACATTGGTTTTACTGGGACTATTCCTGGCTCCAACTCTGGAATGACATGTGACAAACAGCACTCAGGGTACCATATTCAGTAGCAGGGATAGGACTAGAGTTTGTGAGAAGCAAGGCAAGACTCTTACCCTCTATTATTATCTCTGGGCCCGTTATTCTTTTGATAGTATGTATATTGTTCTACTTGCTAGCTACTGAGCTCTTCTGCCTTTTATCCATTTTTAAAATTTTTATACTATTTTTTTGAGACTGTGCCTGAATATATACTACTGTTATTAATTATTTTTTGTTTGTTTTGGGCCACACTGGATGACGCTCAGGGGTTACTCCGCCTTTTATCCATTTTTAAAATTTTTATACTATTTTTTTGAGACTGTGCCTGAATATATACTACTGTTATTAATTATTTTTTGTTTGTTTTGGGCCACACTGGATGACGCTCAGGGGTTACTCCTGGCTATGCGCTCAGAAATTGCCACTGGCTTGGGGTACCTTATGGGATAATGGGAATCTAACCAAGGTCCTTCCTGGGTCAGCCTCATTCAAGGCAAATGCCCTACCGCTTGTGCCACAGCTATAACCCTTAGTAATTCTTTTTTTTTTTATGTTAAAAATGATAAATGCACAGTTAATGAAGGAAGCTTGTAAAAACAGTGGTGTGTGTTTGTGTGTGTGTGTGTGTGTGTGTGGTGTGTTTGGACATTTGGGGTTTTGTTGTTTTGGGTCATACATGAAGATGCTTGACCTTACTCCTGGTTTAGGGATATGGAGTGCCTCCATATGGGATATGTGAAAGTCTGACAAGTACCCTCCTCACTATATTCTCACTAGGCCACCCAAATAATATTTTTAACTCTCAATGTACCAAATTACGACATGCCTCTCTGATAGTTTATGTACAAGTGTATTTTCTCTGTTCAGAAGGAAAATATATATCTTAAACAAGGTGCACTCAAACTAAAATTAAAATCGCTTTTAAAGCTGCTTGGAGAGTTATAACTGTTTACATCAAATAGTAGATATGAATCATTGAAATTTAAAATATTAATAATAAATGAAAAATGGAATAAAGGAGAATTGCCAAAAGAGTGTGAATGTTGCATGCATAACCATTACTAAGACTTGAGCAAGTTACTTATTTATGTACACTGTTTTTAGCTGCCGCATAGGAACAATGGTAAGACTATTGCAGACCACTCAGGATATTAGGGTGATGCACCAACAGAGTTATCTATTTAAAAAATTAAGGCTGCAGTTCCACTTACTCTGAAAAATATGATATTTGAAAAGAGCTTTATATGCTCTCCAACCTGCAGTAAATCTTACATGAACAATAGTAACTCTCAGCTTTCATACATTGAAAAACATGTATATACAATTTAAATAACTTTTTTTTATAGTTAATGTTATAAAGTAATTTCAGGGCTCTTTTGGTTTCTTTTGTGTTGGAGCTACACCAAAATGTGCACAAGGTATACTCCTGACTTCGTGCTCAGGGATCATTTCTGGAGGTTCTCTGGGGACCATACTCAGTGTCAAGTATGTGCAATACATACCCTTTAGCCTTGTGCTCTTTCAGTTCCACAAACCTATTGGTTTTTAATACACACATAATTAATGGGATTTTGCTATAAATTTTCTAACTGAAATTAGTGTCATTTTTATCTTTTTAAATATATCTGTATATATACACACATTAACACAGCTGCATCTTCCAGTTCTATTCAAGTTATAGAGACTTTTATGATTCCGTTTTTCTTTACACCAGTGTAGTATTCTTTTTTTTTTTTTTTTTGGACCACACCCGGCGGTGCTCAGGGGTTACTCCTGGCTGTCTGCTAAGAAATAGCTCCTGGCAGGCCTGGGGGACCATATGGGACAACGGGATTCGAACTAACCACCTTTGGTCCTAGATCGGCAGTTTGCAAGGCAAATGCAGCTGTGCTATCTCTCCGGCCCCAGACCAGTGTAGTATCCTATTTTGTATCTTCACGACCCACTTATCTGTCATTGTACATTGGATTGATTCCAAATCTTAGCTATTTTACTGAGCTCTACAATAAATAATGATATGCATTTATCTGTTTGAATGAATGGTTTTTGTGTCTCATGGATAGATACCCAAAAGTAAATTTATAGGTCATATGGCAGATTTATGGTGTTGGTTTTTATTTTCTTTTACACTTATCAACTTAAACTTTTTCTTTAACTGTGAGGAATAACTCTGCCAAGAAAGTAAAATCACTGGGAAAGAAATCATAGTATTTGTCAATAGAATGTCTTCCTCTCTACAGGTTCTACCCTGCCAATGTATTTGTGACCACTGCGCTGAAACATAGGGTTTGGTGTGTGGCTTGTTTTGATGAATTCCTCCTACATGTGGGGATGGTCTGCCTATTTTCTGAGAACAAAGTTTAGCATCTACCCAAGATTGAGACTCTGGCTCCTAGTTTGGGGAATAACATGGGACGCCGGGGATCCAATCAAAGTCCGACCAAATCAGCCTTGTACAAGGCAAATGCCCTACTGCTGTGCTGTTGATCGTGCCCCTACTTTTGAAATTTTCTAATAAATTTTCATAACATGTGGGTTAACATACAATGATTTACTATAATAATAAATACACTGTTTATATTCATAAAGCTGGCATCTCACTGCAAGACTCTTATTTCAGTAATCTATCATTCTCTACTAGCTTTGCTTGTGCTGATTATTCTGATAGAAACTTTTGGTTTTGGGAGACAAACTTGGTAGTTTTCAGAACGTATTCTTTGCTTTTTGCTTAGGAATCACTCCTATGAGGGCTTTGGGAACCATTTGTAGTCCCAAGACTCAAAGGAGGATCAGCTGCAGGTAAGAGACTTGATTTTCCCATTGTACTATCTCTCTGACCACAATGGTAACTTAATTTGACATCTTCCTCCTGGACCGAGCATCTTCTCATTATTCAATTATATGCTCAAGTGTCCTCTTTTCAGAATTACCGTATCTGAACATTTGATTAAAAACAATTTCACAACCCTATGAAGTTTATCATTTATTTTATTTTATAACCTAATTAATTTTTAATATTTATATCCTCTCTTTAAATTATTAGACATAAACCCTGTAGGTCATATATTGTTCTGTCTTTTAGTGAAATCTTCAGTATCTAGATTAATATTTGCAATGCCAAGAAGAAAGTGGATGAGAGAGTGAATGAGCAAAGGAAGTTTAAGACTTAAATATTAAGCATTATTAGGCATTCTGTGTCTGGCAAGATGGTCAGTTAACAAGTGACCTCCATTCTTTTTCTTTTGTCCTCACATAAATGCACTAGATACATGGGTTAGGTCCTTTTATGTAAATGTAAAATTCTGACTGTACTACTGTACTTTAATTCTGTCTTCTTTATTTGAGATAAAACTTGCTCTAGTTAGTCGCTAGCTTATCTACTCCAAGTTATCTTCCTATAAGAAATGATCAGTCTATTAGAAAACAGTTTGGCATCAGTGTTATTTAAAATATGTTTTCCCTGTGTAGAAATCTTAATAGCTTGATCATATGCGCAATCAGTGATCCCTCATCAAAGAACTGAAATATGGCCAACTTCCATAAAGTAAAGGAGAGTTCACTCAGCCATGCAGGGAGGTCAGGCTGTCAGTTCCTTTCTCAGGGGACTGGCACATGAATCAAGGCAAATCCAACAACTTTTCTGTTGTCACTAATGTAATAAACACAGGAGATAAGGTTCAATGAATCTCATTCTTCATTCATAAAGAAAGTTGGATAGGTCGCTAAGGAGCTCAGTACATTCATTTTTCCAAGTTTAAAAATAAGACTGAAGAATGAGAAATAGTAGATTGAGTAAACTCTTAACCACCAAGGTTTTATCCTCAAATTGACATATTGCTATCACCATCATCTCACACTTCTACCACTCTCCATACCTCCAGGAGTATACTTTGAACACAGAGCTATGAATAAGCTGTACACACCACAAGGAGTGTCTCTATACAAGCTTCCAGAAAAAGGCAAATGTTTGTATATTTTGTGATATAGGAATGGGACTCATTAATGAAAATTAAGCTTAAGGAAGGTATCAATCATTGGCTGTTTAAAACAAGGGAATATAGGGGCCAAAGAGATAGCATGGAGGCAGGGCATTTGTCTTGCATGCAGAAGGATGTTGGTTCAAATATCGGCATTCCGTATGGTACCCCAAGCCTGCCAGGAGAGATTTCTGAGGGTAGAGCCAGGAATAATCCCCGAGCACTGCTGGGTGTGACCCAAAAATTAAAAGAAAAAAGGAAATTTAATGACTTCAGAATCATACACTTATGTCCTACATAAGCTTTAGAGAACTAAGATATAGAATAAATCACTTACAAATATGAGACTATGGAAATCTTTGTATTAAATGAAAAATAATATATGTAACCACACTGTACTATTTCCAAGATAGTGAATATTTGCTACATAGAAACTATATTTAAGCAAGATTCACATCTTAAGTTTATTCAAGTCAGTTCAAAATGGAACAAAGAGCTTTAAATCAGGCCAGAATTTATAAAATATACTGTGAAAAATAATAGGGGCCGGGCGGTGGCGCTGGAGGTAAGGTGCCTGCCTTACCTGCGCTAGCCTAGGAGACGGACCGTGGTTCGATCCCCCGGCGTCCCATATGGTCCCCCAAGCCAGGAGCGACTTCTGAGCGCATAGCCAGGAGTAACCCCTGAGCGTTACCGGGTGTGGCCCAAAAACCAAAAAAAAAAAAAAAAAAAATATAGGCAGACTACTATGAGATTTGCAAGTTTGAAAATATAGGTATTTTTAGTGATGTGATTCCATTGCCAAAGATAGAAGAAAAAGAAACTAAACAAAAGGCACTAATTTAAAAAGCTTTTGCTTCTGGCAAAAGCAACATGGGTTAAAACTAAAATATACTCAACTAAATAAGAGAACATATTCACATTCTACATATCATATAAAGAGTTTATATCCAAGATACATAAAGCACTCATGAAAATAAACAATTAAAAACATCCCCAAACCCTGTCTAAAGATGGGAATAAAAATGAATAGATGAATCCCTGGAGAAGTGTAAGAAGACTGATGGTGGACAATAGACACATGAAAAAGTGCTCATTTTCAATTATTGTCAGGGAAATTTAAATTGTGGCATTGATGAGGCATCATCTTATATAGTGAGAATTACACATATCAAAAAATCAGGAAAGAATCTGTGTGGGCAGAAATATGGTGAAAAAAATAACTCCTATCTTTTAGCAATGAAAATATCATCTAGTCCAATTCTTGTGGAACACAATATAGAGATTTCTCAGAAAAGTAAATTAAAACTGGCACATGGCACAGAAATTTCTCTTTTTATATCTCTCCAGAAAACAGAAATGTTAATATGGACATATGCAAACAGTCATTTAATACAATAGCTAGGATATGGAATCAATCTAGGTGACCAACAACATATGATTGGATAATAAAGTTGTGATGGAAGGAATGACAGAATCTGCAATAAGCTGCAACTTGGATAGAACTTGAGGCATTATATTAGTGAAATAAAACAGAAGAAGGTCAGATAGAAGATAAAACTTATCTTAAATTTGTTTTAGAACAACAGTTCAGGTTGATTCAAGGTTTCAATAGGGGATACTTAGAATACCTTGTACCCTTGACTATAGAAATGAGAATGAGAAGAAAGAAAAAGTCAAAAGCCAAGACATATTGGAAGTAACAGGGAGAATAGACCAGGTATTTTGAGCTTTTCAATGGGGTAGATGTGTGGCTATGTATATATCAAAACTTAAATTCAACAACTCTGTTAGCAAGAGACCCAAACTAAAACAACCAAACTAAAAATGTGTCTGTTATGGAGGCAGGCTTGGTGGCAGGGGGAGTTATTGTAGAATGGAAGTTCACACTGGTGGTATGGTTGGTACTAGAATATTTTATGCTTGAAACTCTACTATGAACAACTTTGTAAATCATTGTACCTAAATACCACAAACAAAATAAGGATTTACACACACACACATATAATTTTATATACATAAAACTTCTAAAAGTTTGTATATATGTAATCACAAATAAGACATTTTAAAAAGCCAGTATCTTTCAGTTTTTCTTTCTAAAATTGAATCTATGTGCTTCAAACAAATTATTGGTAATACTAATAGGTAACAGAATAGATCTATACAAGAGTTATTAGGAAAATGTAAATTTTTTACAGTAAACTACTGGTTTTCTAACAGTGCACATGTACTTGATCTGCTCTCATTTCACACATTTATTAGTACTAGCAGAATTGAATAGAGCACATCTATAGATCAGAACCTTATTAAGCATTATTGATGATTTGTCTTCATGACATCTTGAACTGAAAGAACAGATTATTTAATTGTAGCACAAGGCCTCCAAAGTACCATGTGGGATTGCACTGAATAAATCAAATCTGGTATCTCACACACACACACACACACACACACACACACACACACACACACACACACACGTTCTGCTAACAGAATATGTATATATGCTTTTGCAACCCTATTGAAATTTGGGACGTGTGTGCATCAAGGCATATAATCTTTCTCTCCCTTAACTATGTTTTTATATGTTTATATATAAATATGTATATCTATCATATATGTAATAGATATACATATTTATATATATAATGTTCAGAAATAGTCATATTCAGGCATATCTGATATCTCTAAAATGCAGTAAATAATACTATCTGAGGGTTATTTTAATGTACAAAATTAATAAATACCAATAATCACTCTGGTTTTTAAGTTTCATATATGGTTCTTCAAAAATTTTAATTCCACATAAATGACAAGGCCTTATAGTCAAAAGTAAAATACCAAATGAATATGCCCAAGAAGATTGCTAGTAAATATATCTAAAAAAAGAAAAAATTTTAATTATAAGTCCATTAGAATATTTTTTAAATTAAAATTAATATCAAAGGAGTCCAAAGTTATATCAGGAAATGAGGATGTAAATAATTATGTTGATGTGGGGGCCGGGCCGGAGCGGTGGCGCAAGCAATAAAGCGTCTGCTTTGCCCACGCTAGTCTAGGACAGACCGCAGTTCTATCCCCCAGCGTCCCATATGGTCCCCCAAGCCAGGAGCAATTTCTGAGTCCATAGCCAGGAGTAACCCCTGAAAGTCACCGGATGTGGCCCCCCAAAAAAACAAAAAAAATTACTTTGATGCAAGTGCAATGATCAATTTCACAGCACTGGATCTGGTGCTTTTCTTTAAGAAGTATAGGAAGGCATTCTCATGTAGCCATAGGTAGAAAGCAATGAGTCATTCAGTCTAGAAACCAATTACCATAACTATTGCCAAATTACTTAGATTCTATGAAAATTCTTTAATTTATGATACAATATCATTAATTACAGTTGTTTCTTGCTTTATAAGTAATGCTATTAATTTATGTTGCTGTTATTTGAGTCCCTGGTGCAGAATTATAAATATAAAGTACTTCAACTAGTAAATGTGGTATAATTTAAACAAAATGTAGTTCAAGATAAAAGCAAAGATATCTTTAATTAAATAGAATGGGGTTCAGTCTTGACTCTGCTAGTTGGTTATGTGACTCTGGGTAAGTGACAATCTGCCCGAGTTTCTAGTCTCCTGTATAAATTGAACATCATGACACCTACTTCAATAGGGCTTTTAGAGAATTAAATTAGGGCTAATGCCAAAACATTTGCATTTTTGACAGTTTGATATTTGCCAGACACTCTTCTAAGCATCTACATTTTTTAATTTATACAAGTTTTATACCAAAATCAGAAAACAAAGTGTTTGGTACTGTTTTTAAAAGTAATTATTAATATTTTAATACATGTTGTTGATGAATAAATTACATAGAAAGTCATGTCCTAGTACTTAGATGCAGCAGAAAAAGGAACAAATGCAGGTCCAGTGTCTTTCTCCTGTGCACTACTTACACAGTTCTACCTCACAACGTGAACTTTATCAAAAGTCCTGACTTTCACATAGCTGCAAGATCATGGTTCCACTGTATGATGACAAGATGTATGGGCTATTGCTGGAGGAGGAGGAGCTAGTTTGTACACATGATTTATGTTTTGTTTTCCAAAATCTTTTCTGAAACTTGAACTAGATCACAATAACGTTCTTTGTTTTCTACAAGTGCTAGGTTGTAACAAGTGTTACAAAGCATAAAGGTACCATAAGTTATGACTGTATTATGAGATTATATTTTAAAAGTGCATCAAAATATGTAACAATGTTTTATTAAAATTTTTGTAAGATTAATACCAAATTTAGTTATATTAGATTGCTTAAAGGAACATAGTAGTAGTCTTTGGGGAAGTAGCTATTATTCAAAATTCCTCAAAATGTATCATATAGGCCAGTTCCTATCTCACTATTAGTTCTAAGTTTTTAGATAAAAGTAGATGACTGAAATATAAACTAGGATCTCAGAAACTGAGACCATGAGCTCCCAACTATAGATCACAGGGTTATTTTTCCTTTTGTTCTTTCACCTTAGAAGAGTAGCAAGAGATTAAAGATGTCAAATTGATTCCTACATTACATCTTATCTCTGAGATGAAAATAAACTACCTTGAATATAAGTAGTCTCAAATGAGCATAGTGAGCATAGGGAATAAACCAAGGGGTGAGCATTCTAGTTTACCATTTCATTCAAGATTTCCACTTGGTTGACAACTTAAGTTTATTACACATATTTAGAGTCACTGAACTATAACTAGTGTGTTGCTACACAATAGTAATTTGTGATAGGGCACAGAAAGAGCAGAAACACCCCCAATTACCCTTCTCTTCTACTCCTCTCAACTCTCCTCCTCTTCGCATACCCCTTCTTTGATGTGGTTTATTTAGAGAGTTTATTTATCTTATGAAGTTCTTGGAGACCTGAGGATTGTCATTCAACATAACAAAAAATTAGTATTACTATATTGTTTTTAGGAGGTAATAAACTGTGATATAAATCCATGTAAATTCTATTGTTAATCATTTAGCCTACTTGGAAAGTGCAGTCAAGTGCCATTGTTGGTGCTGCATTGAAAATTGGTTACTTTATTGCTTTGATTGCCATAAAATAAGTAGATCTAGTTAGAAGTTAAGTTCATTCTCCAACATTGTTTGGCAGAATACATTGAAGGTAGGTGACCTCTGCTCTTTGACTAGCATAAAAAACAGTTTGATTATTCAAAGCAGCACAAATAGTTCTAAATGACAAGAGTCATAAAATTGCTAACGTGGTTGATTTTCCAAAGTCCTGTTTCTCCTTGAATACATGTCTACATATCTCACTTGCTTGTGTCTCTCTGTATCTTTGTTTCTTGCCTTTTCCACTCTAGAGAGATGTTTGCTCTATGTTGAGCACATATTCTTCTTTTTCTCTGCTCTCAATTCTCTCTAAGTAAAATTTGGTCAACAAAAGCTACCTTGATTCAAATAAATAAATAAATAAATAAGTAGATAAATAAATAAATGCACTATCATGAAAAATATGTTTTGGACACATCTCCACCGCTAAATTTGTAAATGTAAAATCGTCTTTTCAAATAACATACTGCTGATTTTTTTTTGGGGGGACCACACCTGTTTGATGCTTAGGGGTTACTCCTGGCTAAGCACTCAGAAATTGCCCCTGGCTTGGGGGGACCATATGGGACGCTGGGGGATCGAACCACTGTCCTTCCTTGGCTAGCGCTTGCAAGGCAGACACCTTACCTCTAGCGCCACCTCACTGGCCCCTGATATTTTGTGACATTTTAAAGCAAAACAAACAAACAAAACAACAAAAAAAAGACAGAAAAAATTGTCTAAGTTCAAATAATTGATGGGCCAGTACTTAACAAACTTGAAGGAATAACTCTATAATATCTTGGTCAGATAGTGAATTTGCAACAGGCAATGTTTTCTAAATATTATCAGATATAATTTTGTGTGGACAATTCTCACTTCTTTTGGTTGTGTACAAAATATCATATCATTGCCTATGTGTTATTTTAGAAAACAGCTTGCAGTTTATTTTCCTAAATGAATGTGATTCAGGGAATAGTTTCTTAACTTTTGTAGTATGTCTTACAAAGCCAGCTGCAAATTACTTCTCATCTTATAGCATTTTTTTACATAATCAAATCAAGCATCTCCTAAACCTGGTCCACTTCGAAGCAAAGTTTCCAGTTGTTGTCAAATAAATCACTTTTCTCAAATGAAAAGGACTATTTGTTCTGAACTAGCATTCTAGAGTGAGGCAAATATCCACAAATTGATCAGCATGGATTCTTTGTTCTCCAGAGATTTTTCGTTTGCACTCTCTTCTCAGGCATTGGAGACCTATCTCCAGTAATTTTTAAATAAGTGGCTTTTCTGGATATAAAATAAAATGTCTTTAATCATGAGAAAGGCAGAAAAATGAAAGTAGCTTGACCATCTGTATATGTTAGTCTACATGATTATTCATAAGACGACTCAAATAAACAGATGCCATGGATAGTAATTAAACCCTTCTCATATTCTCACTGGAATGTAAAAATAGTTTGGTTTTTTTTTTTATGACAAAGGATCTATGTCACACAGTCAAGGGTAATCACACACACAAAAAAAGATAAATAATAACAGTGTTAATCACCAGAGAACAGGGGCATTTTTGGCAGTAACATTTTCTCAAGGTGATCACATTTTCTTTATGCAGAGCCAACTCACCTTATGAAACACTTGTCAGACCTCAAACAGTTTATCCACCAGTCTGTTTTCATGCTTTTAGCAATTAACTCACATGTCCCATAAGTCTGGAGCAATTTTTGTCCCTTTAGATAGTTTCATCACCTAAGAGATAAAGTTATATCTGCCCCAAAGGAGCGCTCAGTCTGTGCTCCAAAATCGTTTTGAACTTACAAAGACTGTCCTTGCTGGAGAGAAGGGTATTTGCCTGAACTGAATAGTTTGGAAAGTTTGACTAGGCTGATGTTAAGTCTGAGTTGTTTTGTTTTTATTTTATTTGTTGCAATTTTTAAGAAGAAAAACAAATTACAGGGAAGAATTTTTTTTTCCTGGGAAATACTGAGGGGACACCTTTTCAAATACTTTTTTGGTGCATCCTCTTTGATGCTGAGGCAAGCTAGCCAGCAATGTCTCTCAATCTGGGGTTTCTAGTAGCATTTAGTACAAAAGGAATAATGATTTTCTGGGGGGCCACACCCGGCGGTGCTCAGGGGTTACTCCTGGCTGTCTGCTCAGAAATAGCTCCTGGCAGGCACGGGGGACCATATGGGACACCGGGATTCGAACCAACCACCTTTGGTCCTGGATTGGCTGCTTGCAAGGCAAATGCCGCTGTGCTATCTCTCCGGGCCCAGGAGTAATGATTTGATATCAGAAAGTACTAAATAAAATCCTTTTTCAAAAAAAATTAATTATTTAATTAAATGACTGGGAAATACACAATTACAATGATGTTCATGATTGAATATTTAGGTCATAATACTTCCAACACTCTTCACCAGTACACATTTCCCTCCACCAATGTCCCCAGTTCTCACCTACCTTCCCCATAACCTACTCATTGCCTGCCTCTGTGGCAGATATTTGCTTTTCAATTTATATCTCTGTCTCTCTCTCTCTCTTCTTTTTATTACTTTTTAGATACTCTGCTTGAAACACTGTTGCTGAGAAAGTATCATGCATAACATTTTATTCTTTTTTCAGCATCTATTTCTTCTCCAGAGTGATCATTTTCAAATATCATTATCAAAGTGATCCTTTCACTATACTAACTGCATTCTCACACTATTTGTAGCATGCTTCCTACCATTAACTGGTCCTCCTAGCTTTCATCTATACTGTCTAGATATTATTGCCATACTGTATTTTTATATACAACAAATGAGTGTAACCATTCTATGTATATAACTCTCCCTTTGTATCATTTTGTTCAGCATAATATTCTCCATTTCTATCCATATACAATCAAATCCTCATGACTTCATTTTTTTTCCTACCAGCTTCTTAGTATTCAAATGTATAGATGTACCTTATTTCTTTATCCACAGATCTGTTCTCAATTTCTAGAATTGTTTCTAGATTTTGGCTATTGTGAATAGTGTTGCAATGAACACAGGAGTGTGTATATTCTTTCTGCATTGTGTATTTGGGCCTCTAGGGTATAGTCTTAGGAGGGTATTGCTGGGTCTTAACAAAGCTCAATTTCTAGTTGTTTTTTATTTTATTTTATTTTGTTTTGTTTTATTTTGTTCTGAGTCATATCCAGAGGCACTCAAGCATTATTCCTCACTCAGAAATTACTCCTTGCAGTACTCAGGGACCATATATAATGCTGAGGATCTAATTCAGGTAGGCCACATGCAAGGCAAATGCCATATTTGCTGTAATATCTTTACAACTCCTTACTTTTTAGATTTTTTAGGAATGTTTGTTTTCTACAAAGGCTAGATTAGTCTATATTTCCCTCCGCAGTGAATGAAAGCCCCCTTTTCCAACTTCAATATCACCACTGATTGTAGTAATTTTTAATGTGTTCTAGTTTCTGTAGTTTCTGATATCTCAATGTTTAGATTTGCATCTCCCTGATCATTAATTATTTGTAGTATTCGTTCATGTGCCTTTTGGCCATTATATTTCTTCTTTGTGATTTCTATCCATCTCTTCTTAATATTTTTTGCACGTGATTATATTTGTTTTCTTATTAATCTCTACTGCTGCCTTATATGCCTTAGATATTAACCTGTTATCAGATAAGCATTGGAAAAATAATTTCTCTTGATCTATGTATCCTGTTCACCATTTTCTTTGAGGTGCAGAAGCTTCTAGGTTTAAAGCAGTCCCATTTGTTTATCTTTGCTTCCACTTGCTTGGTCAGTAGTGTTTCATCCTTAAAGATGCTTTCATTTTAATGCCAGGGAGGGAGTTCTTTCCGCTATGTACTTTATGGTTTCAGGTCTAATAACAAATATTTAATTTATTTTGGTTTAACTTTTGTGCATGGGGTTTAAGTAAGGTTTAAATTCACTTTATTTTTTGCCTGTAGTTGTCTAATTTTCCCAATACCACTAGTTGAAAAGGCTTTCCTTTCTCCTCTGCATATATTTTGCATCTTTATCAAAAAATAATTTATCATATACCTGTAGATATGACTCAGGATATTCAAGTTTATTTCACTCATATGAGGATCTGTTTTTATTCCAATACCATGCTGTTTTATTTACTACCATTTTATAGTAAGTTTGAAGCAGGAAAAATATAATGCATCCCATCTTCTTTTTCCTAAAGAGTACCTTAGCTATTTATGAGGGTTTTTTTGTTCCTATGAATTTAGGAGTGTTTTTATCATTTCTTTGAAAAATTTTATGGGTATTTTATATGGATTGCATTAAATCTATACTATGCTTTGAGAAGTATTGTCACTTTTTATCATGTTACTTCTCCTAATCCATAAGCAGGGAATATGTTTTCATTTTCTTGTGCCCTCTTTCATATATTTTTTTCTTTTATTTTTTAAAGAAATGTGTAGTTTTGTTTGTATAGTTCTTTCACCACTTTAGTTAAATTGACTACAAGGAACTTGATATTCTGGGCACAATTATAAAATAGACATTTTAGTATCTCTTATTCTCTTTCATTTTTGTATACAGCAAAACCATGTTTATTTGCATATTAATTTTGATGCTTGCCTCAAAAAACCTAGAAGCTTTTTTGTAGAATCTAGGGATTTTTTAAATATACTATCATGTAATCTGCAAACAATGAGAGCTTGACTTCTAACTTTCCTATCTTGATATCTTTGATATCTTTTTGTTGTTTAAATGCTATGGCAAGTACTTCCTGCACTATGTTGAATGTAAATGGTAAAATTGTGCAAACTTTTCTTGTGCCTGATCTTATAGGAAAGGCTTTTAGTTGTTTGCTATTGATTATAAAGTTTTCAGTGGGTTTGTTATAAATCCTTTGATTATATTAGTAAATTTCCTCCACTTTCCTTCTTGAAAGTTTTAATCATTAATAGGTGCTGGGTGTTAACAAATAGAATCTCTGCATCTATTAGCATAATTAAATATTTTTATTTCTTTATTATTTTGTTTTTTGTTTTGGCCACACCCTGTGATGCTAAGGGGTTTACTTCTGGGTACACACTCAGAAATCATTCCTGGCTTGGGAACCATATGGGATGCTGAGAGATTGAACCACGGTTCGTCCTAGGTTAGTGCATACAAGGCAAACACCCTGCTGCTTGCACCACCATTCCAACCCCTAGTTCTTTTTTTTTTTAAATAATGCATTAAATTGATTGACTTGCATAAGTCAAACCATCCTTGCAAATGTGGGATAAAACTTCCTTAGTCATGGTGTATGATCTTTTTAATGAATTGCTGAATTCCATTTGCTAGCATTTTGTTGAGGATCTTCGCATCTGTGTTCACCAAGATATCAATCTGTAATCATCTTTTTTTCATGCTATCTCTGTCTGCCTTTGGTATCAGTTTGATGTTAGCTTTATAGAAACAGCTTTGTAGTGTTTCTGCTTCTTCAGTTTCCCAGAAGAGCACAAAAATCATTGTCATTATGTCCTCTATTATATTTGATAGAATTCAATAGTGAATTAATTAGGGCCTCAACTTTTGTTTATGGGAAGATTTTTAAATTACCAATTCAACTTCTTGGATAGTGATATGTCTATTCTAATATTGTGCATCATCTTGTTCAAACTGGGAGGTTTTAAGATTACAAGAATTTATACATTTCTTCTAGGTTTTCTCATTTTATGACATAAAAGTTCTGAAAGTAATTTCAATTTCTATAGTTTCTGCTTAGACATCACCCTTTTCATTTCAGTTTACTCTTATTCTCTCCCTATATATCTTTGTGAGTTTTGCTAATGGTATATTGATCTCAATTATTTTTTCAAGAAACCAGCTGTTGCTTTAATTGATCTTTAGGTTTTATTTTGGTTTCTAATTCATTTGTTGCTGCACTAATTTTTATTATTGACTTCTAACTGCATGCTCTTTGCCAATTTTGTTGGACATTTCACAATTTAATGTGCCATCAAGTTATTTACATAGGCCATTTATTTCTTTCCGATGAATGTTTTCAAATCTATAAATTTTCCTCTTAGTACTGCTTTAGCTCTTTCCCCAAAACTCTCATGATTCTTGTCTCCAATCTCATTTGTTTCCAGAAAACTTTTGATTTTCTTATTGGCCCACTAGTTAGCTGTTTTATTTTCAGGTGTTAACATTATTTCTCTATTTATGTTTATAATTCACATCTATTTTTAGTACATCATAATGTGTTAAGATAATTGATACTGGGGCTGGAGTGGTGCATCAAGCGTTAAGGCATTTGCTTTCACAAGCTAACCTAGGATGAACCGTGGTTCGATCCCCCAGTATCCCATATGGTCCCCCAAACAAGAAATGATTTCTGAGTGCATTTCTGGGTATGGCCCAAATATTAAAAAAAAGATAGTTGATATCATTTTTTTTGTCTTAATTTTATGGAAGTAAATATTGTGGCTTAGAGTATGCTCTATCTTGAAGAATGTCCTATGTGCATTGAGGAAGAATGTGCATTTTGCCTTTTAGGATGAAATAGCCCTACATATATCTATTAAGCTCCGTTCTTCCATTTATTTCTTCAAAACTAGTATATCCTTTTTGAGTTTTAGCTGGTTTATCTGTCAAGTGGTGAAAGAGGAGTGTTGACATATCTAACTACTACTTTGTTCTTATTCATATGTTTCTTCAAGTTCCTTAGCAGTTGTTTTAAGTATTTTGCAAGCCCCTCATTGGTTACATATATGTTTAGGGGTGTGATTTCTTTCCAATTCATAGTCCTTGATTATTAAGAAATGAATTTCTCTGTCTCATAATCTTTTAAGTCTGAAGTCTATGTGATTTATTATTAATATGGCCACTCCAGACTTTATAAGGAGTTTTCTTGAAGGATCGTCTTCTAACCTCTGATATTGATATTGTGTTTTCTCTGGCTACACAAATGAGTTTCTTTCAGAGAGCAGAATGTTGAATTCAATTTTCTGAGCTGATCCATATGCCAGTCTGTGTCTCTTAATTGCTATATTTTTCTCATTAATATTTAGAGAGATTACTGTCATGGAATTTGTGCCATAATTTTGTTGAATTTATTGTGGCTGTGGAGCTTGTCTTGCTTTAAAGTATCCCATTAATTTTTCTTTTAAACTGGTTTTGAGTCTTGAAAATTCCAGAGCTCTTATTTTTCCATGAAGCTATGTGTTGTTCCCTCAAATCTGAATATGAGTCTGGTTGGCAGAAAATTCTTGATGAGGCATTTATTTCATTGACTTTTTTCACTATATACCACTGCTGTCTTCAAGCCTTGAGGGTTACTGTGATAAGTCTGCTGTAAAATTTAATGAAACTATTTTGCATGTAATTTCCATTTTGATCTTGTTGCTTTAAGTATTCTATGTTTTTCTGTGGTTTTCATTATTGTGACTAGTCTGTGCCTTAGGGTTTGGGTCCATTTTTAGCTGCTACTCTTAGGGAATCCAGGATACTGGTGCATGCACTCTATATCTCTGGGAGCTTCTCAGCAATGATGCTCAGATTGTTGCTTCTTCATAAAAATGTTCCTCTTGGCTCTGGGACCCCAATGATTCTTTTGTAATTTCTGTTTAATTTATTCCAAATTTATATAGTCTCCTATTTCATTATTTTGAGTTTTTCTTCTCCATCTTCTATTCATTTATTTTAATACTTATTTCTATATTCTGCTGTGATGGTTTTCAGTTTATCTTCAAGCTCACTTATTGTTGTTGTGACTCTGCTTGAGAGGCCTTTCGGTGAGTTTTTTTTTTTTTTCACCTATCAAGTGTTTCAGTCGTATCGTTTTTGCTTTAAGTTTCCTTATGTCTCTTATCTTATGCTATTTGAACTTATTGGCTGTATCATTGTTCTTAAATTACTTGAACATTCTCAACATTTCCTCTCTATTGTTCCTTTGATGCTAATTGGATATTTAGAAACACCATCTTCATTTGCTAAATATGGTGGGTTTCAATGGTGCTTTCTCATTATGACCATACAGTGTATTGGTACTTTTTATGTATTACTGTGAGATTCACTACCTGGAAGAAATGATCAACTGTGGTGCAAAGCAGAGAGACTCTACTCTTCCCTGGAATTAATGATCTGGGTTAAAATTGGCTGTTTGGAGTCACAAAAAGGCCACCTCTGTTTCTTGAGATGGTGTATCTGGGCATAATCCAGCTGTGGTTCCTCAAGACCCCTGCCCTTGTCCTGGTGCTTCTCTTTCTCTTGGGAAACATTGACCTAGAGTGAAATTGGGTCTTTTGATTCACCAAGTGGACCCACTATCTCTCTGTCTCTCTACCTCAATTTTTTGTGACTGTATGTATCCCAGTTGCAGTCCCTGGAAGACCGCTTTTCTTATCCTGGTGCTTCTCTTTCCTCTGCAGTGCACTGCAGTGAATGTTGCCCTTCTGATTCACAAAGAGGACCCCTCTCTTAATCCATCCCTTTCAGTTTCTTGTGACTGGGAATAACCTAGCTGAATGACTGAGAGACCCCTGCCCTTTTCTTCATATTTGTCTTTTTCCCTTGGCATCACTGGCCTGAGAAGAAATGGTTCTTCTGATTCACAAAGAGGACCCCACTGCTACTCTTTATGTCTTCCTCAGTATCCTAGGACTATGTCTAAACAAATGCCCTTTTTTTTTCTCTAGTGTTTATGCATCATTCAAAAATATAAGCAATCAGTTGGTCTGTGTTGAAGTTTAAAAATATTTAACAACTACCTTTCATAACCTACTTTCTAGTTTCTACAGATACACAGAAGAGCAAAATAAAGGAAGACAATCATGACTATCCACATAGACATTACTTGGGTGCTATACTAATAACTGGTAATTTGTTAAAATCATTACCAATGAGTATAATGCATTTCTTTTTATATCTCTCCTTAATTCTTTAGTTCTATATTATTGTCATGATATTTTACAAGAAATATAATAAGTATAATGCATTTCTTTTTATATCTCTCATTAATTCTTTAGTTCTATATTATTGTCATGATATTTTTCAAGAAACAGAGATTTGTCATCCAAAATAAGACTTATACGGAAAAATCTGGCTTCAAATCCATGAAGCCAGAGTCAAGAAATTTATATTTAATTACAATGCTTATATCTGACTTTCAGCATTTTTACTTAGTCAATCTAATTATGGAAGTAGACTCTTTAAGAGACCACATTAGGTCTTAATTTCACTGAGATATTTATTTCTACATTGTTATTTATTTATATTTGAATATTCTTAAAAGAACATACTTGAACATTCAAACATGACCAGTGCTTTTTACAGCATCTTCTCCAGCTGCTTTCACTGGCCCTGATCCCCTTACCATACTAAACTGAATCTCATGTGTGTGTGTATATATATTGTGTGTGGGTGTGTTTTTTTGTTAGTGTGTGTGAAGAAAGGGATTCTCCAGTCTCTCCCATCAGCCCTCCTGTACTGTGTGAATGCTAGTGCATCTGTGCAAAGACATTAAAATTTCTATCATATATTTCTAGGAAAATTGGACTAGTACTTTTTTCTCCTAGAAAATATTTAGCTCAAAACTCAATAAAACAAACCAATGAATTAGATTAAAATATTTTTATCATACTTAGATAATCTTGTTTTTTTTAGGAAAATAGTCTCTAAAGCATATATTCCTCTAGCCATAATTTATAAAATCAGTTTAAAAGATCACTTTTTAAAACACAATGAAACTTCAGCATTATAACTGACCAAATACCTATGGGGAAACTGAGGAAGGCACCTGAAGTTTAGGATATGAAGAGAAATCCTGGTAAATTTCCAAGTCTATGAAAACAACAGAACCTTATAGAAGAGGACTTAAAATCAAAGCTTAATGTTTTAGCAACAGAAATCAAAGAGTCACTAGCCTGCAAAATTAAGCAACCTATCATGAACAATTCAAAAAACTTATATAAAAACTCTTTCAGAAGATGAGAGAATTCATACAAATGGAACAGAAGAAGCTTGGGGGACCATATGGAATGCTGGGATTCGAACCAATGACCTTCTGCATGAAAGACAATAGTCTTACTTCCATGCTATATCTCTGGCCCCTGTTTATTTTTTTTAAGAATAAACAAGATAGACAAGGTGCTGGCAAAATTCACACATGGAAAAAAATCATAAGAAAAATATTCAAATAAATTAGATCAAAAATGAAAGGTTGCAACAGAACCCCAAGAAAACCAAGAGAGATTATTATGAAAAACTTTACTCAGTTAAGCTAGAGAACATCAAAGAAACGGACAGATTTCTGGAAAAATATA
Organism: Suncus etruscus; assembly: GCF_024139225.1. NCBI lineage: Eukaryota > Metazoa > Chordata > Mammalia > Eulipotyphla > Soricidae > Suncus > Suncus etruscus. The sequence continues at coordinate 60,914,602 of NC_064852.1, read as the reverse complement.
ATTTTCTCAATATTCAATGAGGACGAAGTAGATATCCTACAGACCAATCACAAGTAAGGAAATTCAAAGAGTAATTAAGAAACTTCTCAATAATAAAAGTTCAGGACTAACAGGTTTACAGATGAGTTTTATCAAACATTCAGAGAAGAGTTACTACCATTGATACTTAGACTCTTCCAAATATATAAAAAAAAGTAATCTTTTATAATGCCTTCTATGAAGTTAATATGATGCTCATTCTCAACAACATATCAAAAAGATTATACATCATGACCAAGTGGGCTTCATCCCAGGAATGCAAAAGTGGTTCAATATGTTGAATATGCCGGAATCAATCAAAATCATATACTGCGTCAGTAAAAGAAAGGATGAAAACTACATGATCATATCTATTGATTCAGAGAAAACATTTGTCAAAATCCAATATCTATTCATGATGAAAATCCTCAACAAAATAAAGGTGGAAGGAACTTTCCTAAAAAGAGTAACAGCTATCTACAAGTATACCACAGCCAACATTATTTTTTAATAGGGAAAAACTCAAAGTATTTCCACTAAGGTCAGGCACTAGGCAAGGATGTCCATTGTCTACACTTTTATTCAATATAGTATTACAAGTCCTAGCAATAGAAATCAAACAAGAGAAGAAAAAAAAATTGGAAAAGAGGAAGTCAAACTATCTCTATTTGCAGATGACATACTGATAAACATCAAAGACCCTATAGAGTTCACAGAAAGGCTCCTAGAAACAATAAGCCAATAGTAGAAAGAGATCAAAGGGTCTATACCACTTAAAATAGTCTTCAAAATTTTCAAATACCTAGGATTCAACTTAACAAGAAAGATGAGAGACATAACCAAGAAAACTTCAAACCACTTCAAAAAGAATTTGAAGAATACCTTAGGAAATATAGAAACATTCCATGTTTATGGGTTGGAAGAATCAATATTATCAAAATGACCGCCTTACATAAAATACTCTATAGATTCAATGATATCCCTATTCAAATGTAAACATCATTTATTGAGGATTTAGAACAATAAACTATAAAGTGTGTGGAACCATAAAAGACCCAGGATAAGTAAATAAATTGAATTTTTTGTTAAAAATTTGGAGGCATCTCATTATTTAATTTAAAGCTCTGCTACAAAGCCATAGTGATCACAAAAAAAAATCATATTGAAACAAAGACAGATTCTCAGACCAATAGGACAGAACAGCATATCCAGTGACAAACTTCCAAGTATACAGTCAACTAAACTTTGACAAAGGAGCCAATAACTTGAAAACTCAATTCAAAATAAATTATGAATTTTGAGATTAAACCCGGATCCATAAAATTCATAAGGAGTGCTAGCTTCAGCAGCACATATACTAAAATTGGAGCGATACGGAGAAGATTAGCATGGCCCCTGCTCAAGGATGACACGTAAAATTCATGAGGAAAACATAGGCAACACTTCAAGACTTATATCTCAAAGGAGTCTTTGATGATAGGATGCCAATGGCAAGAGCTATAGTATCAAACCTTAATAAATGACTACATAAAAATAAAAAGTTTCTGTATGGCAAAAGAAACAAGAGCTAAAATTAGAAGACAGAAAACTGAATGGGAGAACATTTTTTACTCAGCACATCAGATAATGTTTTGATATCTAGGATATACAAAGTAAGAAAGAAGGTTAACTACACAAAACCTAAAAATCCCATCAAATATATGGAAAAAGAATGAATAGATACTTTTCTGAGGAAGAGTAACAGATGGTCAATAGACACATGAAAAAATGTTCATTTTTTATATCACTTATAATTGGGGAAATCCAAATCAAGACAATAATGAAATATCATCTTATACCAGTAAGGATGGCACATATCAAAATTACTGGGAACAGTCCATGTTGGATGGGATGTAGTGAGAAAGAAACTCTCATCCACTGCTAGTGGGAATGATGCCTGGTCCAACCCTGATGTCAAACAATATGGAGGTTTCTCAGTAAACTTAAGATTGAGCTGCCATAATATCCAGCAATCCCTGGTTGAGTATCTATACCCAGGACATAAAAAATTTCAACCAAAAGTGTGTATGAAAACCCTATTCATTGCAACAGTCAGGTATAGCTAAGATTTAAATCAACCTAGATGTCCAACAACAGATGAATGGAACATTAAGATGTGGTACATATATACAGTGGAATACTACATACTTTTAAGGAATGATGCAATCATGCACTTTGCAGCAACATGATGGAACTAGAAGATATTATGTTAAATGAAGCAATATATCACTTATATGTGATATTTAGTATAACTATCAATAAACACAATGGACTAAATGGTAGTTGTCTCAAACACAATTGGCTTTACAGTATATTGAGTAGAAGGAAATAAACTGAGTGGAACCCCAATTATGAACATATTTGTAACCATGGTGAGTAAATAAAAATTTTAAAATTAGATAAAAATAAAGTTAGGTATATAGAAAAATGTAATGCCCATAAGTGGAAGCTTATATTCTCTTTTATACTTCAAATCTAAGTAGCAACATATATAGCTGCTTAGACTGAGTAGATGTTTAATTAACTTTTTTATTGATGTCTATAATAATATTCCAATGCTTTTATCCACAGAAACAGGTGCAAAATACTTTTGGAAGCCATGACTTTCCATTACAGTGTTCACTATAAGAATGTTTTAGTGTCTTAATTTTAATATATCTACAATAACTCTCTAATATTTTTGTTCACAGTGGTCTTGAAGATATAGTTTGGTCACCTTAGTTTCACATTACAGTTCTAAATTATACTTCGAATATACTTCGAGTGTGCATTATGATAATTTTTTGACAAATACTCTACTTTATTCATTTTCCATATGATTATGCCTGCTAATATTATCTAAAGTTTATGTCCATAGATATTATTGGAATAGGCAACTGAATGCCATAGACTCTTGTTTCAGTGCTCATTTATTGACTTTGGTTTTTTGTTTTTGTTTTTTTGTTCACACTCAGTGCTGTTCAGGAGTTACTCCTGGCTATGCACTCAGAAATCGCTCCTGGCTTGGGGGACCATATGGGACACCAGAGGATCGAATCACTGTCCGTCCTGGGTCAGCTGCATGTGAGGTAAATGCCCTACTGCTGTGCTATGGCCTGGCATTGAGTATGTTTTTGCAATTTTTTTTTCAATTCAAGCTGGTATAATTTTATATCTTAATGTCCATGTTGTCAATTTACTTGACAACCTGGATGCTAAAGATGTGTTAAAAGATATTTCATTGTACACACTTCTTTTACAGTGCTCATAATTGTAATACTTAGTATTCTAGACTTGAAAATTATGACTGTTTAAAAATGTGTTATGTGAAATCTAACCCAGGAAGCCTTTGTTTCAGCAAAATTTACTATCACCAATGATGATTTACATAGGAATTGGAAAACCTTCCAATCTGACCTGCCGAATTTATATTTTTTAAGTTCTCTGATCTGTTTAACCTGGGTCAGTTTTTTAACTGCTACCTATGTATTGATCTTCATTGACTGTCATGTGTGCACAAGAGTGTTAAAGGTCTCCACCTCTATGTCTGTCTGTATTGTACATAATGTCTCTCTATGATGTATGTAGTCCTTCCCCTGTTATATATAACCTTTTCTGTTCCCCCTCCCCTATTTACCACTTTTCAATCCTTTCTATCCATTCACTGTCTTACTCCTGATCTGTCCTTTCTCCCTATTTTACCCATTTTATCCTCAGTTCTTAAATCCTCAGGAACTGGAACAATCAATCCCCACCTCCACCCCAACCAGCTATCAACCAGTTTCCTAAGCAAAATGATATATTCTCAACCCTCCTTGCCTCAACTCCAGAAGAAGCTGATTTACTCTTGGTGTCCCCTTTTCTCCCACCTCCCTTCACTGTGGACTATTGCTCACTACTAGATTTAGCTTTTGAGAAACCCTAGCTTTAGGACATTTCTTCATCCATAACTGCTATGAGTCATTTTTCAGATTGCACAAGACCATATCGCAGGTTGAAGCTGTGCTCCGGATTTTATTCCCCACTCCAGACTATTTCAGAAGTCTTAAAGGGGATATGTATATATCATTTGTATGCAATTTTAGGTGTATTTATTAATAGGTATAATTATTACAATTTATTTCCTTATGTAGATGTAGTTTTTCCCACCCTATATTTTGAATTTATTTAGTTAAAATATCTAGTAGATAGATTTCTCTTGTTAATGTGTTCATTTTGAACCAGGTTATAAGTATTGGTTATTTTGTTATGTTTACCATCATATGCACAATTATTATCCTATGATATTATTTCTTTTTGCATAGCTACACTAAAATGGGGAAATATTAAGTATAGAAAGAAGTTCTTATATAATAGGGATAGTAACCGCTAATATTTTTATTTCAGGGGGGCCTTTCACCCTGAACATTTGTCATAATGAGTTGACTTAGGCTTCTTTTGATTGAACATTGACTGCTCACCCTTGAAACTTGGATCCCATCTTTGGAACCTGGCATAGTTTTCTGCAACAACACCAGGAATTAGACTTCTACTGGAAAGGCCCTAATGTTGCCCTGGCACTGATTTGCTCCAAGGTGGGTTCATATGACACCCTAACAGCTTGGAAATAGCAACAGCATGCTTTTAGGAAGGGTTTCCCTGCCTCTCTACATAACAGTGAGATGAAACCTGAACACATTACATGACTTACTTATACTCAGATTAACTAGAGCCTGTCTGCGACAATCATGGTTGAGGATAAATTTTCCTGGAAGCATAAAATAGACTTTGGGGTCAGACAACTTAGTATGCTTGGAGCCTGTTGTTGGGCTTATGGCAGAATGCTTGATAGGTCGGGACACCCTGTTTTTTAGGCAAAAATATTTTTCTTTTTATTTTCCCCAAATTTTGCTGTTCCTATGTGCAAAAAACTGCCACCCATTTTTATTAGATAGGAGCTCCAACAAAATTACTTTATTTAACTTCTATTTATGCATTTTATGCAAAATAAAGGAGGGTGGGGCTGGAGCGGTGGTGCAAATGGTAGGGTGTTTGTCTTGCATGCGCTAACCTAGGATGGACCTAGGTGTCCCATATGATCCCCCAAGCCAGGACCAATTTCTGAGTGCATAGCCAGAAGTAACCCCTGAGCATCACCAGGTGTGGCCCCCCCAAAAAATATAGGAAGGAGGAAAAGAAAGGATGGTGCAAGTGGTCTCAGGTGCATTGGTAGAGATAAAAAAGGACAGAACTAAATAGACAAGTCAAAGTCAACAACAGTAGAATAAGAAGACCCAAACTATAACAATAGAAACTTAAAATGAGCCAGTTATATTGGCAGGCTTGGTGGCAAAGAGTTGTGGATGCACTCTGGGAACATTGATAGAGGGAGGTTGATACTGGTTGTGGGATTGGCCTGGATTCATTTGTATGTCTGAAATTCAACTATAAAGGACTTTGTAAATCACAATGGTTTCAATAAAATAAAATAAATAAAACAGCTAATAAAAATAAACATACTGTATCTTTTGGTTTGATACAGTAATAATAATAATAACAACAAACAAATCAAAACATCTCTAATCATATGAAAGGTTGCTTCTTACATAATTAGCTAAAATAAAAGCAAATGAATTATACACACTTGATGTATTCCTATATCAGCAGCTAAAACTATGTCAATTTACTTGGGCTGTCATACTACAGAGTACAGATTGGATTACTTTAAAAAATGCATTTGTTTTCTGATACTTCTGGAATACCTAAGAACAATAGTGTAGTAGAGATTGATTTCGATTTATAAGGCTTCCAGGCCTACAATTTCTGTCTTGCTTTATCTTCACATGATATTTGCTCTAAATTAGCATCTTCCTGGAATTTCTTCTATATAAACTTTCCCTTTATAGAGGGACATGTTATATTGGATAAACCTTCATAGAATCTAACTCGTTTAGGTTTAAAAACCTTAAAATATCTAATATTTTATAAAATCTAATATAAATAATAAAATCTAATATTAAGGCATCCACATTTTGAAGAATCCTATTCATGGCATCACAGTAAGTTTGCATGTTTCTCAAAGGCTAACTCATGGTTTCAAAATCAAAAAGATACAGATCAAGTATCATTTTTGTTGCAGACCTTGATATCATAATACTTCTTGTGAAAATAAAAGCTCATGCCATGCCTTACAAAACTACTGAATATAATAAACATGGTTTTATTCAATTTTAATGGTTTTCTTAAAACTTACTTATTAATTTCTACAGATAATTTTAATGATTTTCTTAATAGTGGTTTCCAAAATAGAAATTATTATTAATATTTATAAGCATACACTTTCTGTTATTCCCCTAGAATGTAATCTCTCTTTAGAGAAGGAATTTACCCAACTCAGTAATTTACTAATTTCCTAAAATCGGGATAGACATTGGTATAATTGTGAAAGATGTTTAACAGATTATTTGTAAAAGGAATGCATATAGACCCTATAAAAAACAACTTATACATTAGTATTGCTCTTTATCCTTTTTGTGTCTCTGGAATTCATCAGACCTGTTGAGACTTTTGCCTATAGATTGGATTTTCTATTTCTTAGCAGCATTTGGACTGTCTCATATTTGGACTGCTACTTTGAAATCTCAGATTTTCTGCATGGAAGACTTCTTCACAATTGGAGTCCAGGCATGAACCATGCTCAGTATTCCACTATTGTCATCTATGAGAAAGCTCTGGAAACTAAGCTTAGAAACAACCTGCCTGATACGATATTGAGCCTGGCACATATGTCCATATGGAACTGCTCTTTCCCAATATAATCATTATAATTAGAACAAGCTGTGACAAACATCCTTGGTTTTATTATGCTAGTTTCTGGCTTCTCTGTCTCTTTGCTGCAAACAAACATTCATGGCTTTGTTGTGCTAATATCTGACTTCCAACTAACTCCTTGTAGCCACGATAAACTTTCAATTTTTTTATGCCAGTGTTTGACTTCTGTCTGCTTGCAACAGGCAAATACCTTTAGTTTTCTTCCCAGTATTTTAACTTTGTTTCCCATTTCTTTTTAGTCCTCATGATTAACTATTATCTTAATAGTCATATAGATTGTGGATCAGAAAATAAAATAAGGTAAGAAAAATCAAAAGTAAATCTAATAAAGAGGCTATTGGCCATGAATCAGTAGTCCATCCCATTTGTCAGGTTCTTCAAACCTGGTGCCCATATTGCTGGATATAATTTTCACCCTAATAGACCACATCATCTTCCCCAATACATAATATCACTCTCATTGTTCAAGACCCATTCATATTCAGTTAATTTCTGGTTTTGACATAATTATGGTATGTTGTTGAAGTAAGTACATTTGGAAGCATTAAACTTTTTTCCTTAGTATTTTTCTTTAATATTCAATATTTTAGGTCTTTTCTAGTTTAGTAATCCATATGCAGGCATATTTTAATAGAGATAGGAAGCAAATAAAGTAGATTGACAAAGTCAGAGGGCAAGGAACTCTAACTACTATTGGAAAACTGAAAGCCTATCTTTAGTTGTAATATCCTTAGTTCAAGCAATGCATTTAAAAATTAAGATGGCTCCTTATGGTTCTGAAAGAAAAACCCAATTCTCTTTGGCAGCAGTTCATCTGTCTCCATTGACCTAATCTACACCTCATGCCCATGACCTAGTTTATATTTTAACAATCGTAACCAGACAATAGAATTCTGTTTCATCAAGAAGTAATGACAAGAAATAATGGACAATATCTAACTAGCATTTTCTGTAACATTTTTGTAAACTTGACGAGAAACACAAAGAGCATACACAAAGTCCTTTAACAGTTTTATATTAAGTTCTTCCCAATCTGAGATTTCTTTTTTCTTATTTACTTTTCTCTTCTTTTTTTCCCCTCTTTTTCTTACAATCACCCAAAAACAGAATTCTCAGAAGAATTCCCTGTGCTGACACCCCAATTTTGAACCTACAGTCAAAGAACATTAAGAAAAATAAAACAGAACCCATGTACAATTACTTTGTCCCTCAAGACCCCAGACTGTAGTATATTATAACATTTCTTAGAGGTACACAAAGCAATCTAAAGCCATAAAATTTGTGAAACTCCTTAAACTTGAAGGCATAGTAGTTTCTTACATTTCCATGCACATGCGTATTAGTTTAAGTTAACCTCAACAGTTTAAGTGGTTTTTTTTTAAGGTTTCGAGTCAACGGAGCACAGTAAAAATGTCATTAGTGTGGCAATTATTGTTTGCATAGGCCCACCAAAGTATGGGGGACATGGAAAGGAAAAGCCTTGGCCTAAATACAAGGAGACCCTACCCCTGAAGTTTCCTGACACAAGACCAACTCTAGGCTCCAGGCAAACTAGTTTGTCCAATCCAGATCATTGGTCATTGTCCGTAGTGCCAATACAGTTCTATTTTTCACACAATCTCTGTTGTTGGTATCATATTTCTGTACTGAAGATCCTGGAATCTGTATATCCTACACTGAGGTCAGGATGGTGTGAAGCGTCCTCTAAATTCAACTCACAATTAAAGGGCAATGCAGAAAGCCCTGTCCAGTAAGCAGATCGTTGTTTTTGTTGTTGTTTAAGTCTTCTCAGTGTTAAGGGAAGACTCCTTTGAGTAGATCAATGTCAGAGCAGCAAGTAGGGTCTTCCCTGGTAGAGGATTGCTTCCAAGTGATGTCATAGACAAACTTGGATGCTTCATAGATGGCTTCCCTAGTTTAGAGGTGAATGGAGAATGCCCATTCTTCTGAGGCCTGTGCCAGGTCATTATGTCAATGTTCAGGGTGTAAGGTCCCATTGCACCACAAGATTTGTGTGCCCCCATCTCTACTAGATTAGAACTTATTTGTATGTATAGTATTTTTCATTTTAATGTGCCTATGCAAACAAGGAATAATGCTACGTGGCGTTATCAGCACATATGGGGGCCACAAGAACAAGTCTAACAATCCCGTGACGTGGTTCAAACATAAGCATTAAACTGAGGGACTCTTTCACCAAAATTTCTTATTGAACAGTTCACGAAAAGAAGAAAAGACAAAAAGTGGGGAAAATAAACAATTTAACATAAGACAGTCGACACAATTATCACCATTTAAAGGGATATTTAATAATAGTTATAGCAGTTGAAGGAATATATATACAATATTCAAAGGAGATATACATGTCCCTTTTATGTCATTAGAAATAGTTGGGAGGGGGCCAGAGAGATAGCATGGAGGTAAGGCATTTGCCTTTCATGCAGAAGGTCATCAGTTCAAATCCCGGTGTTCCATATGGTCCCCCCGTGCCTGCCAGGAGCAATTTCTGAACATGGAGCCAGGCATAACCCATGAGCACTGCCAGGTGTGACCCAAAACCACAAAAAAAAAAAAAAAGAAAAAAGAAAAGAAAAGTAAAGAAATAGTCGGGAGGAGGGTGCTGAATCCTGGACACCACTTTGGTCTGTGATTTAGCCTTCTGGAGTCTGCAAAATAACTCACCACAGTTCCATATCAGGAAATGCATTTGAGTGGGAACTAATCTGAAACCTACTATGTTAGTAACCACAGTTACACAATGAAGGCAGGAAGAGGCCAAGAGGCTGCTGAGAGTAAACAAGTAGGAAAAGAGTACTGGTCTCTTCCCAGCCTGAGAGTCCATCCTCTCATTTTTCTTTTCAATATATATGGTACACACGGGGGAGCTATCTTATTTACTTTTCAATACATTTTTAAACATTTTAACTCTGACTTTGAACATCTTTACTACTCAGTATTTTTTTAATATTAAAGAACCTGGAAACCATGGATGACCACAAAAAACTACAGTCACCAGTCCTGCATCAATTCTTAAAGATTATAGTTTTCCTGTGATTCTTGGATCAAGAAAGATTTACTTTCTTCTCAAGTGTTTTCTTTTTTAAATTTCCTATAATTAATTAGCCACCAGGTTATTGCACCTCTGTTTTTATACTTCCTTGGCTACAGAATTTGTGTTTGAATTACTTATTAGCACAGGAGTCACTGGTGTATCCCACTGTTTTACCATTTTTTTAATCAACCATTTATAAGCCTCTAATAATATCAAACTCTTGACATTGAAGACAATACGGTAACTTTATTTCAACATTTTTCATTTCTTTATCATACACCTATTCTGAAGTCACCCAATACGCTCATCATGAGTAATTCTGTCTTTAATTTAGAGTAATTTGAGGTTTATGAAAGGGTTATGAAGCCAATACAGGGGGTTTCTATATATTACTTACTAAGTGTATCCAATTGTTATTATCTTAAATTTTTTACTACAATCTCACAATGACAGTATCCACAAGGAGACATTATTATACAAGTTTTCCAAATGTCTTGGAACTTACCAACATTTCCTTATTGCCTTCTTGTCTAAGGTAGCCTTCATTCTAGGTAATCATAATATTTTGTTTTCATTATCTTAGCTTACTCTGTATATATATATATATATATATATATATATATATATATATATATATATATATATAAATATTTCTTAGGTGTAAATGAGGCTTGTAAGGTCAGATCCTAAGCTGTAAAAGATACTGGTGAGGTAGAGTCTCTGGATGTAGAAATCACTGATGAGGTCGGATCTCAGGTGGTTAGAGAACTCACAAATGTGGCGCATGTTTTTATTGCTGCAGTGCTCACTGGATATCTTATTTGATTCCTCTCTTTGAACTGTTGTGGTGTTTCACCTTCTTCTTTTAACCTTCGTCCCTCAAACCAAGGATGAGAGCCTCTAGAATGACTCTGCTCATAGTCGGCGTAGTCAATTTTTTACCCCATTATATTACCTTTCTCTTCCTCAAACAAAACCACATAACTTGAACTTTCTAGTCCCTCCTCCCAATTAGAGGGGGCAGAAATGGAGGCACCAAGACCAAACAGCTATAAAACCACTAAGTAATAAACAGAACACAGAAGGGACCACGCATTCTAGTAGCCCCTGGGGGGGATAGTGGAGGATATGGGAGGCAGGATGGGAGTGGTTGTGGGAGGACAATTCGGTGGTGGGAATTTCCCTGATTCAATGTAAATATGTACCTGGAATATTACTGAGAACGATATGTAAGCCACTATAATTAAAATAAAAATACATATATAAAAAAAGAAGTAGCCACCAGCCACTAGGGAGAGTAACTACAATTATTTTAGGTGGGAAAAGGATATTTATATTAGGGGTGAGTAGGTTGTAGACTCTGTACCAGCCATTCAGATAGGATATGAGAGGGGATTAAAAAAGGTTGTGTGCTTCTCTGTTTAGGGAAGACAGGGAAAGAAGTTTAGGGAAAGCAGGTTTGTGCCCTGGGAATTAAAACAGGTATGTGCTTCTGATTTAGGGAAGGCAGGGTAAAGATTAGGGAAAGCGGGGTGTGTTCTCTGGATGTTAAAACAGGATGTGTGCTTAAGGTGATTAGCTACACTGGAGGATAATTCTAAGACTTTAAAAAAATATGAACTGGTGATTTTGTGGCATAGAGACAGTAGCTTTAAATAATATATCTAAATTTTGAAATTAGTAATTCTTCTTATGATTAAACTCTGTTTATCAAGTTTAGGGTGAAAGACTTTAGTATCAAAAGCATGCTTTTCCCTAGTATGTCTAGGGCATATATTTTTAATCAAACTTTTAAATGATGATGATAAACTTGATTATCTGGCCGCGATAATGTTTGCTCTGGTTTCTCTGTTATAAGGTAATGCTTTCCACCTATCTTTGAGATCACACAATGTTGGGAATGTGAAGACATTTCTCTTATGGATGGTGGTGAAGTTTTACAAATAATATTTGAAATTCTTTTGAAAGAATTGTCTTCCCTTATTATTTGATTCAGTTATTTTATATCTATATATATTAGATCTTTAATATGTGTGATAAAACACAATTTTATAATTTATTTTAATCCTCAGATTGTTCCAACTTTGAGTATTGGGAGCTTTTTCAGGTTAACTGCCAGCTTTAGCACTACTCTAATACTTTAAAATATTACAAAAACACCTTTTATATTAAACTCAGTCATGAACAACTTTGTAACCACAGTGTTTACATTAATTAAAAATGATTTCCATGACAAAAACTCTTTCACTAACTTCAGTGACCATATATGTATGTATATAATTTTTATCATAATGTTATAGTTTGAATTCGAGTCTTGCTTCTTTTTTAATTCCTGATTATATTTTAAAATGTCATCTATTAAAATAGATACCTTTTTCTATCTATTAACATTATATATCAATTAAATATATCTATCTCATCTATCTTTGTGTTCTATAATTTTGTAATATTTTATAAATACTTGTTGTCTTAGGTCCATTACATAATATCCTAAAGCACTTTTTATATATATAAAATATTTTAAGCTTCCCTACCCAAATGTATCTCCTTGTAATCCTGGAGGGTAACTAATATAATTTTATGCCTAGAATTTTTATTTCTGCAAAATGTCATATGCATTGAATTACTCATTATGTATTCTTTTGTTCTAGTTTCTTTTATTAAGCTTGTTTCTTTATTTTAATTTGGCTTATTTAATTTTTCTGGTCATATCCAGCACTTCCCAGGACTTGTTTTTGCACTCAGAGGTCATTCTGGGCAGGCTCAGAGGTCCATATGGAATGCTAGGGATTGAATATGGGCCCTCCATGCTCAAACCAAGTTCCCTACCCACTGAACTATAACCTAAACGCCTAACTCTACTCTTCCCTAATTTGTTCCTTTTTTTTTTTTTTTTTTTGGTTTTTGGGACACCCAGTGATGCTCAGGGGTTACTCCTTGCTAGGCAGTCAGAAATTGCTCCTGGCTTGGGGGACCATATGGGATACCCCAGGATCGAACTGTGGTCCTTCCTAGATGAGCCATGTGCAAGACAAATGCCCTACCACTGCGCCACTGCTCTGGCCCCTAATTTGTTCCGTTTTATCACTAAACAATATATGTAAGAACCAGGCTATTCACATATTGAAAGACTACGTTAGTATTATGAATATATTTATTGCAGGCAGTAGCATGCAGGTTTTCAAATCAATTGAATAAATACCAGAAGATATGGTAGTTAGCCTGCATATAGTAAATTCTTTTTAGCTATTACTAAAAAAATTGAAATTCTCTTAAAATCCATTCTGTTCTCATACTCCTTGGTCTAATGCAAATAGTTTTTATCTCCTAAAATGCCTTATCTATTTTCATTTGCAAACTGCTTTATTGCTCAAACAACTCCACAATTGTCTCCTTCATTTGCAATTTAAGAAAATCTCTCCTTGGTCAATGTCATTAACCAGGCTATAGTATATAGACACCTCTGTACCTATCTATTGCATGCTAAAGCAGTAATAAAACACTTTTTACTGGGGATTACATAAAAGTATGGATTGAGGCCCCCCTGCACTTTGGTGTTGATGAACTGAGGTGACAAGATCTATTCATATCAATTTCATTGTAAACACGTACTCTAAACTATGATAAAAAATAATTAGCATGTTTGTAGGGACAAACAGGAAGTTTACTTGGTGGCTAGGGGCCAATCCTCAGGGGTTACTTCAGTTCAAACCCCAGCACCACACTGCTCCATAAAAGAACTGTGTATAATCCTGCAAGCCTCACAAATTGCCAAAGCAGGGTGACCCTAGTTGTCATTGGAACAGCAGGATTCAAACATCTATATTCCCTTTCTGGTTCTGTTTGTTGGGTATCACAAGGAATGTCATTTGGGCACTGAGAGACCTTAAAATTTTTGAATGACTCCATAATAAGTCTAAAACCTGTATAGAGAAACATTATAGTTCAATTCTATAACCTTAGCTTAAAATTATAACTTCAGAATATATGAGAGACGATTAATTTAGTATCCTATCATATTTTATAAATAAGATCATGAATAAGATTTACCTCTTTCACACTTAATTTTTTAGGAAACAACTTAGTTTTGTGTATATGATTTGCTTGCTATTTATATTTTACTCATAAATTAACTTATACTTGGCATTAGTTTGATTTATTTCACTCTACATTTTAAGAGACATAAAGTTAATTTTTGCTCGCTGTGCTGTTCATGTCTTTAAATGCCCAAAGCTATTTTTTCAAAGCATATTTTCTGCTTACTTCAAGAATATAGGAAGTACATATAGCTTGAGTTTTTTCATAAAGTTCAGGTTGAATCTGGGACTTTATCAGTACATTGGTCATCATTATCTTCACAGCATATAATAATCATGATCTAGAATTAGGGAAGAGAAGATTTATGCGAATTATTCAAGGTGAGTAGCATCCATAGCTCTCTAAAAGCACTAAAAATGCTTGTAGCATTGTTGGAAGTTATAGGAGAGCAAATAGGACATTGTGGGCATTAAAGGGTATTGTCAAGTCATAAATAAACAAAAATAGAAGTAATAAAGTTAAGTACTTTTCTTTGAAGGTTAATAGGAGAAACAGTGTTTTAGAAATCTTGGACAATAATTGAGCTAAAAATTAGTTAAATAATCATGTTGAGGGGCTGGAGCGATTGCACAGTGATTAGGGCATTTGCCTTGCACGTGGCTGGCGCAGGTTTGATATCATCCTATGCTCTCTCGAGCCTGCCGGGAGTAACCTCTGAGTGCCCTTGGATGTGTCCTCTCAAAAAATCAAGTTGAAAATTCTTAAAGAATCTAATGTGTATTTAATATTATCTGTATGCAAAGATCAATTTTCCTGAGAGTAGATCATAGTGATATTCTAGAAGGAAGACATACAGCTGTGATCTGACTTGTTTAAGGTTACTACATCCCCTTATAGCCACTTGATGAGTTTTCAAGTATTCGGTAGTCCCAGTGGCAAACTGATGCTCAGCAACCCTCCCCCCCCCACATTGACGTTTTTAGGGAAATATATTATTCATTATCTTTTAATCAACATTAAGATTATTTTGGGGTTGAGGCAGCAAAAAAAAAAAGATTATTTCTCTTAATGTAAACATGGAAAATTTTTAGTATTTAAGGCACTCTTAGTATGAACAGTATAACCAGAAAATCAATAGAATAAATTTTGAGTGGTATGAAAGAATGCAACTTCTAGACTACACCAAACTGTATAATTTGGATGCCTTTTATTATTTGGCATCTTTTGCAAGTTGTTCCAGGTATAAAGATATTGGTATAGAACAAGGTTTCTGTCAATGAGTTTCTGAGAAGTAGTAATACCAATATGTGATTCCGGGCGGTGGCGCTAAAGGTAAGGTGCCTGCCTTGCCTGCGCTAGCCTCGGACGGACCGGGGTTCGATCCCCCGGCGTCCCATATGGTCCCCCAAGCCAGGAGTGACTTCTGAGCGCATAGCCAGGAGTAACCCCTGAGCGTCACCGGGTGTGGCCCAAAAACCAAAAAAAAAAAAAAAAAAGTTACTCTGTCACTGAAAGGTCCGGGCGTCCTAATCTAGTTGCCCAACGCAGAGAAATGAAGAGGCTGAAGCCCCAGCAAATGCTCCAGTAAGTGCTTTATTACTGACCAGATTAGTCAGGGTCAATGCGTGCCCAGAATAAGACAGAGGCAAAAGACCACGTGGTGGTCTAAGTTCGTTCTTATATACCCTAAGAAGGGGGAAGGAGAAGGGGCAGTGACGACTTCCTTAAGGGCGGGACATCCGCCAAGGTAAAACGAGTTATTGGTGGGGCCGAGGTAGTGATGACTTCCTTAAGGGGCGGGACATCTGCCAAGGTTGGTGGAGGCGGGGCTGACTTCCCTTTTCATCATTATCTATAAAATACCCCAAAATATCAAAATTGGACCTACCTTGTAAGCAAAGGAGCTGACATCTTTAGACATTTAGCCTAATGGAACTACCCTGCTTAGATCTATGTCTACAGAAAACAACCAAGCCATAAATATTTGAAGACCATCATGTGTAATCCCATCCTAAAATCCATTCAGAGTTCATTCCCCTCTGAAGAAACCCACATTTTCTCCTAACTTCTTTTTATAATCAGTATATAAAACCTTATTTTATTAACTGTCTTATCTGAATTATTTTCTGTGAGCAAAAGAACCATATCTATTAAGAGAACCTGAGAAATACTTGACAGATTTTTCTTTTCTGCAAAGACAAATTCCTTGTTCCAGCTTGTCTAGACCAAAGAGAAATCCATTATTGTGTTAGCTCATCTTCAGGCTTTTATAGATAGATAGATAGATAGATAGATAGATAGATAGATAGATAGGTAGATAGATAGATAGATAGATAGATAGATAGATAAAACCCACAAAGATGGAGAATCACTTTCTCTCAATATGAAAAAGATTAAGTTCTGTTTTCAGAACCCATGCAAGGGGCAGAAGATAATGTTTTTGTTTTGCTTAGTCTTATTTTGAAAACAGAATCTGAGAAGTACACTGTAAAGTATCACAGAAAAAAATGGTTAAGAGTCTACCATTATAGCCACATGTGTGTGTTTATAGTTTAGTTTTTCTGCTTCTCTGTACTTAAACCAAATGGACGGTGCATTTATCTATAGAGTCGGTGCCAAAGCTCGTGTGAATGTTTGCTACTCTTTTACCAGGATTCTATCTAAAGAGAAATTAAGGGAACATAGAAGATGGTCACTATTCTTAAAGGTATAACAGATCAATCTAAAATTCTGCATCCCCTTCTAAGTCTGTAAGATATGTTGGCAGCTGTGACTAATAAAATTGTTGGTAAAAGCGATATCTCAATATTTTTTGTAATTCCTTATAACTAGTATTGAACACTTTTTTCATATGCTTTTATGTTTGTTGCCTGTCTTCTCAGAAGAACTTGTCTTCTAATATTTAGAGGTATTCTTTGCTTTTTTTTGTTATAGTGGCCTGTGAATGCCTTATATATCTTGACTATTAACCCTTTGTCAAAAGTATGTGTACAAATACACATATTTTTTTCTATTCCTTATGGTATTTTAGCCTTATTTTCACAGTATATAACCCTTCTTACTTTGATATCATCCTATTTGTTTGATTTTGCTTTAGTTTACTTTCCTAATGTGGTCAAATAATTATAGAAGGAGGAGAAGAAAGAGGTGGAACAAGAAAAGGAGAAAGACAAATATTGGGAAGAGGAGGAAGTGAAGGAGAATGAGATAGAGAAGAAAGGAAAGAGAAAGAAGAGACGAGAAGGGAAGGAGGAAGAGAAAGGAAACAACTAAAGCTGGGAAAAATTTGGTGATAAAGGAAGGAAACTTCATTAACTACAAGTAGAATAGTAATTTGATTCAGCCTCGATGAACAACATTATGGACACTTCACAAATTTTAAATTAAAATTTCAATATAATCTAGCATTTTTTATATTTATTCCTCAAACATTAAAAACATTAACTAAAATATATATGGGTATACCAATGGTAATTGAAGCTCTGTTCATAATAGTGGAGATCTGGATATAACTAAAATGTTAAGCTGAAAGAATAAAGGATATGTGATTACTATGTGCAATGTAAATTAATAAACTAAAAAGAAGTATGAGATTTTGCACTTTGCTACCACAGTCTCAGAACTAGAGAGATGCCTGGTTAAATGAAGATAGCCAAAATAAGAAAACAAATACTGATATCAGAGTGAGTTTATCAGTATTTGTTTTCTTATTTTGGCTATCTTCATTTATATTCATATATATATAAACAAAGCTAGAAAACAAATAATGTAAAATGCAAATAAACCCTGAAATTCTGACAACATAACTGATGTCACTAGTAGGAAAGCTGAATGTAGTAGTGTAGGGATGGAGAAGTCTAATGGAAAATAACTTAGTGACAGTAATCAGGGATACTGAAATTTTGTGGTGAAGGTGGTGGTATGGTAACAGTGTATGGCCAAACTCTAATATAATTGTAAATCATGTTATCTCAATAATAGTAAAATAAAGGGAGATGCTGGTTTTGCTTCTTTGCATTTAGGTGAGAAGAAATACATATTGTCAAAAGGAATTTTAGGGGAAATTACATAAACTAGTAAGACATTTTACCCTTTTCCAAATTATTTCTTTCTTTTTCTGGTAAGAAAATGGTACACGAAAATCCCCAGTCTATGAATAATGAGTAATCAGAGACATTCAAATGCTACCACATTTTGACACAAATTGTACTGCATGTTGATAAAATCAGCCGATCTGCATTGTACTGAATCCAATCTCTCTAATCAATTATAGATGGCCAGTGGGGAATGATAAATGGCCTGCCAGCAAGAAAATCACACTGTTTCAGCTCAGCATGGAAGCAAATGATGGGATTTTCAATACATACAATGAGACCTTTCCACTAATATTCAATATTGCTGAATTTCACTGTAAAGTTACAAGAAATTTCAATTTGGAATCAGGTGTGTTTGTGAAACTAAAGTATTAGAAGTTGCCAAACAAAAACCTCACTTATACAAATAGTATCCTTCTTCAATTTTATAAAGTAATCAATGAGACTACATTATCAAGCACACATTGAACAAAATAAGTTAAGCAGGGAGATTTTCTTATTCAGGTATCGTACTAATAAAAAGTGTAAATTTCTGTTCTCCTAATTTTTTTTGTGACCCTTGTACTAGTACAACATGAAAAAAATTTTTACACAACGAAAGAGAGAATAGTTATCAGTTGACCTTTAATTTTTTGACTATTTTTGTTTTGGGGGCCTTCATCTAGCAATTCCTGGGCTTTCTCCTATACCACTCCTGGCTTGGCTGAGGAACTTTCTATTTTATTTTCACTAGTGGGACATTTCTATTTTAAATAAAGCAGTGGTTGAAGAATTTTCCTCTAAATAAGTAACTGTCTATTAATAAAATTATAAATCAAATAAAATACTACATCCTAAACCAAATCTACAGAAATAGAATTTCTAGGGAGAGGATTGGCAATTTTGTATTGTAGTGACATTGCTAGGTCATTTTAATTACAGTTTAGTTTGGGAAAGTAACAGCAGCCTCACCTTTGTTGTCAGTGCTACCTTCTGTTAAAATAGTGTTGCTTGAGGAAATGGAACTAACTTGAGATTCTCACAGATTTACTTCATACAATTCCTTCTCTAATTCCAGGCATTGTGTCAGACATATACCCTTCATTTAAGAAGCAGATTAAGTAGAGATATCTTGAATACTCAGTATCCACTGTTTATTGAACAACATATCAAAAGTTAAATGAGGAACCATTTAACCAAAAATTAAATGAGTACCAGTGGTAGAGTACTTGTATTGCATAAGGTTGCAGGAACTTTTGTTCAGGCTCAAATCGGGGTCACTACATATGGTGCTCTGAGTACTACAAGGGGTCACTTCTGAGCTCAGAACACAGAACACAGCTCCCTGAGCATCACTGAGTGTAGGCCAAACATTTCTCTCAGCTTCCCCCTCACCAGACATAAAAAAGTCCGTGCTTGCACACGTGAGCACACGCACACAAACACACGCGTGCACACACACACACAAACACATACATACACACCAAAAGACTAAAGCTACTTCCTCCCTTAAATATTTTATATCTTAAAAATATTCCATATCACTAATATTCATCATCACTAATAGTTAGGGAGATGCAAATCAAAACAACAATGAGCACTATTTCATGCCACAGAGACTGGCACACATCACAAAGAACAAGAAAAATCAGAGTTGTTGAGGATGTGGAAAATAACTCTCATTTACTGTTGGTGGGAATGATGCCTAGTCTAGCCTTTGTTGCAAATTATATGAAAATTCCTCAAAAAATTGAAAATTGAGTTCCCACATGATCCAGCTATACCACTCCTAGGAATCTATCCTAGGAACACAAAAACAGAACACGAAAAGGCCTTCTGCACATCTATATTCATTGCAGCACTATTTACAATAGCTAGAATCTGGAAACAACCTAGATGCCCTTCAACAAATGAATGGCTAAAGAAATTGTGGTACATATACACAGTAATGAAATACTATGCAGCTGTCATAAAAAAATTAAAGTCGTAAAATTTTCCTATACATGAATTGACATGGAAATTATTATGCTGAGTGAAATAAGTCAGTGAGAGAGAGATAGACACAGAATAGTCTCACTCATCTCTGAAATTTAAAAAAAAAAAAAGACAGTATTGTAATAATACCCAGACCAGTCCATAAAATGAAGCTTACCACAAAGAATGGTGAGTGCAGTTAGAGAAATAACTACACTAACAACTGTTATGACAATGAGTGAGATAAGTAGAATGTCTTAAATACAAGCAGGAGGAGGGAGATGGAAGCATTGGTGGTGGAAGTATTGTGCTGGTGAAGGGGGTGTTCTTTTTATGACTGAAACCCAAGTACAAACATGTTTGTAGTCATGGTGCTTAAATAAAGATATTATAAAAAAAAGAAACTGAAAGAAAATAAATACTCATACAAACTCAGGTATAGGCTCTTCAAGTCCTTATTCTCCCTTGAACACATATTTACTTGCTTGTTTATGTCTCTATGCTTGCTTATTTCTACTGTGGAGAAGCCAATGAAGCCAATATTCTCTTTCAACACATATTTTCCTCTTTCTCTCCTCTCACATAATTTTATTCAGTAAAAACTACTTTGCTTCATTTAAATAAATCATCAATTATATTATTTTATGTATCTAAAATTGCATTGTCTAGAAAGCCTAATATATATTAATCAGCTTTCAATTTTCTGTATTATCATCATGTGATATTTCAATCACTATAGAAAATATAATTTGATATATTTTCCATTATTAATGCATCATTATTTGGTTTTGCATTAACAATTAAATTTACTTTTAATAAACAAACAAAAATAACTGGATCATACAATATGCAGAAAAACAATATATGACAGACAAGCATAAATTTCAAATTATTTTTTATCTCTAGTACCAAACCTAAAATATTATGTTCTATAGCATATAGTTTCTTTGAGAAATGACATTTTGAAAGCTTATTTATTAACGTATTTTTATCTATTTGTCTAGGGTGCAGACTCCTGTTCTTGTAGAGATAGATTTGCTGGAAACAGAAATGAAGCTAATAAGGTAACATGGCAGAATGTCACTAAAATATAAAATAAAAGGCTAAAGTCATGCATGGCAAGCATTTATAATTCACCTCAGGAATAGAAAAATGAAAGATACATATTCTTATTAAGAGTGGGACATTCAGGGACCAGAGCTATAGCACAGCAGGTAGAACATTTGCCTTGCACATGGCTGATGGGAGTTAGATCCTTGACATCTCATGTAGTCTCCTAAGCCTGACTGGAGCTATTACTGAGCTCAGTGCTATGAGTAACCCCTTATTGCTGCTGGGTATGGCCACAAAACAATACAAAACAAACAAAAACAAAAATTTTTTTTGGAGACTTGAACTTGGTATATAAGTATATTTATATTAAAATTCCAAAAACAAATGTAAAAGTTGATAAAGTATTATGATATAAAATCAAGTCAACTACATTTGAGACCAAACATAGCTTTATTTTCTTCACTACAAAAAAAATTGCTTCCAAATTTCTTTTAGGAAGAAATGCTTTTAAACAAAGGGTGGGTTCTAAGATTTTTTTTGGTTTTGCCTTATTTTGCTTTTGCACTGAATATGAATTGGTCAATGATATGGTTTTTAGCTTGATCTCTTTTTTAGAGTAACAAGTCTTAGTTTAGGATCTGATTTGACTTGATTCACAAAACATGCACACACACACAAACATTTGTAATCTTACCTCTGCCTTCATGTAATAGTCAATTATTAATTTTATTTAAATTTAACTTATCTGCTGACTTGCTTTATATCTATATTTACTTTAAGTTACCATAAACATTTATATTTATTACTTATATTTACTTTAACCTACCACAAACACTAAACGTTTTTAAGATATTTGTGGAATACCAAATTCTACATTTACCGAAAAATGAACCATGGAAATATGAAGTTTCTTACTGAAGAGTAATGTTGATGGTTGAATTAACAAAAAATATGAAATATGGCAAGAATAAGGAAAGTCACACAAACTATGTAAACTTCAGGAAAAATGTCACTTGGCCCAAGAGTTCTATGAAGCACCTTATCATAGATAAGGCCACCAGAGGTTTTATTTTTAAAGAGATGCTATAACAACTACTGGAAGATAATTTTAAAATATTCCAAACATAGACACTTATTATATAGTATTAAAACTAACATTAAAATAAATAAATAATATAATAATAAATGATATTAATTATATATAAATAATAAATAAATAAAATAATAACATTAAAATAAAATAACACCCATGTAAGAATAAATTGTTTTTATACATTACTCCTAAAGAGAAAAATCTCATTGAATAGAGAATTTTATTGTAATTATATGCAGTTTCCTTCAGTATTTGTTCAGTGAAACCAATATTCTCTCTCTCTTGATCCTTGAGAGATTCAGGATTGTGGAGTTTCAGTTGATAGCTATTTCTACTTGAAAGCCAATAAGCATGTTCTTATGAAATTGTAAATACTGTATTTAAATAAGTATAACTATACCCAAGTATATTTAAGAAACAAGGGAACAAACATGCAATGAACAATGTAAATGTGACTGTCAACATGCAAAAATTTATCTTTCCAGTGACAAGAAAATGTGTATTTTTACATTTATTTTAGAAAAGGAGTAAAAGAAGAAAATAAATCGAATGTCTATGAGTAAACAAATTGCATATGGTAAAACCTGAATAGCAAACCAGACATGCATTACTTTGAAAACTACATTTCTCCTTAGGATTCTCCACCTTGTGATTTCAGTAATGAATAGAAATGATTTGCAGAATAAAAGCATTATTTAAGACTTAAGAAACCTCAATTATGTTGAATTTTCCCTTAATTAATCTGTTGCAAATGTCTTTCAGAAAAACAGTTTTATCTAATCACATTAAAATACAGGTCAATGAATCTTGTTATAGAAGATTTCTAAATCATTTTGTTAAAAATATTAGAATGATGCTTACATAATATTTAATAATTTGAGAAAAATATACAGACAATTTTAAAAGCCATTAGAGATTCTAAGTATTCCATCTTATGTTTTAATTTCTGGAACCTATTCTGCACAAGGGTATTCTAAGAAATGCTGAGAGAGAATGAATTTGACATTTTTAAGGACCATAGTTATACTTCTGAGGACAGCTTCATATAAATGGTTTTCTAGATTTCCAAAGTCTTTGGCTACTTCATGACAGACTTTCATGACTTCTATTTATAGAGATATCTTTTGTAAAGAGACTCTATTCATTATAATATGATTTCTGGCAGGGATAAATTGTCCTACATTCTGTTTTTCACCCTGTCCTCATTAATAAGTAACAGAAAAATATCTTTAAAGGAAAAAATGGGGGGTGTATTCTAGATAAATGTCATGGTGCTAGCCTAATCACCACAATAAAAGAAAACTTCAGAAATAGTATCATGTAAAATTTATATATATACATATAAATTTATATATGTATATCTACTAAATTATTTGTGCCCACTGAAAAAAATTTAATTTTAAATTGAAACTGAAGGTTATATGACTCCAAGGAAAAAGAAACCAGTGAATGTTGCTTCCTTTCATACTGTTATTTTAAAATAGACACTAAATCATTTTCACTTTGCAAATGAAGCAGCTTTTGAAGTTGCCTCATTGTGACAGTTCTGAAAGAATCTTCCTTCTTTGACATGGTTTTTCTATTGGGCATATACTGACAGTTAAATTTCAGCATTTTCTCTCTGGGCATTACTGCACATCACTTTTTACTTTCATTCACTTAACTTTATGGAAACAAAACTTCTTTTTTTATTGTTTAAAACTATTTCTTGATGTATACTATATTTAGAAAGAGCCTAGAATTTTAAAAAAAAGTGCCAAATTCAAAAGACATTAGGAAATTTCATTGGCCTTTCTACTGACAGTTAAAAACAAAAATTGCCATGATTCTTAGTTCATTTGAAAATTTTTAGTGATTTTGTTATGCACAAACATTTGCACATGTTTCTACTTACATACATTTTAGAAAAACAGCATAGTTGAATCTAGCAAGTTACTAAGAATTTGTAAAAATAAAAAAGATCACTTAATTTTTATAGTTATAAATAAAATGTATTGAAGATCTTAATAAAACATATTTATACGTCCTTTAATGTGCTAAAAATTTTTGAAAGAATAGCAGATATATTAATAAAATTTTAGCCTCAATATATAAGGTAGTTTTTAAATGGCACAAAGGGGTTTTCTATGAATCTAATTTGCTTTATTGAATAGCACTTAACTTGTGATATTAACTTTCTTTTTTTTAATTTTATTCCTACACTTTAATTTTTGAATGTTTGGGGTCACATTTGTGTGCTCTGGCTTACTTCTGGTGTCTGTTAAGGGAGAGTTTTTGGCAGTGTTTAGGTTCTATATGCAATGCCTGTAATTTAACTGGAGTTGGTTGCATGCAAAATGAGCTCCTAATGCCCTAATTAACTCTCTGATACTATTAGACTTTTAGTTAACAAAAATACGATTTTCTTGTCTGTTTTGAATTTTATTTTTCCCTCCTCCTTTTCATCCTAGAAAGAAAAGGAGAAAAGTAAGGAAAGAAGTAGAGAAAACATACATTTCAAAAATAAAGCATGTATTAGATAAAAGTAAGGAAATAAATAAGAAGAAATGGAGAAGGAAAAAATATAAAGAGTTGAGGAAATAATGAAATTAGAGCACTAACTTTATACTTCATGTAAGATTGTAATATTCAGGAGAGTGTTTGATCCATTTTTTTTTTTAAGAATTTCATGGTTATTCTTAGAGGAATTGCATTAATTCTGTACAAAGCTTCGGAGAATATTGCTATTTTAATGATGTTAATCCTCCCAATCCATGAACAGTGTATGTGTCTTCATTTCCTTGTATTCTCTTTTATTTCTTGAAGCAGTGTTTTTTAGTTTTCTTTGTATAGGTCCTTAACCTCTTTATTTAAGTTGACTCCAAGGAATTTGAGTTTGTGTGTCACTAATATGAATGGGATTTTTTTAATGTCCATTTCTTCTCTATCATTATTTGTGTATAAGGCAACAATTGATTTTTGTTTATTAATTTTGTAGCCTGCCATTTTTCTATAAGAAAGGAAAAAAGAATTCCCCAAAGAAGAAAAACAAATGACCAAAAGACACATGAAAGGGGCCGGGCAGTTGCGCTAGAGAGAAGGTGTCTGCCTTGCTTGCACTAGCCTTGGACGGACCGCGGTTTGATCCCCTGGCGTCCCATATGGTCCCCAAGCCAGGAGCAACTTCTGAGTGCAGAGCCAGGAGTAACCCCTGAGTGTTACCGGGTATGGCCCAAAAACAAAAAAAAAAAAAAAAAAAAAAAAAAAAAGACACATGAAAAAATGTTCCTTCTCATTAATCATCAGAGAGATGCAAATCAAATAAGGTACCAATAAGGTACCATCTCAGTCCACAGAGACTGGCACACATCACAAAGTATAAGAAAAATCAGTGCTGGAAGGGATGTGGGGAGAAAGGAACTATCATTTACTGCTGGTGGGAATGCTGCCTTGTCCAGCCTATATGAAAAACAATATGGAGATTTCAGGCTTATTTACTTAAAATTCCTTTTTTTTTCCTCCTAGTTTCTCTCCTACTCTCATGCAGTACACTGCTCCATTTATGGCATTTTTTTCCCCATGACCTCATTGTTATATTCTGTGTGGAAATGTTATGGTCCTAGTAGAGAAAAGCTATATGGGCAATACTGATCTGATATCTTCACTATGGATAATATCTTATTTCAAAATCATTTTTATGGAAAGTACACATACGGAAAATACATTTTGGTTATGCTCATCTTCTTTTATATGATATAATTATTATTAATATATTCACAAATTTTATGATATATAAATATGTATTTTTATTACTGAATATTTTTCAACTTGCTGTAGTTGTATGCGCATTTTTTGATTTAATTACTTATTTGATGCAAACAGTGGGTTGTTTTTCGTTTTTGCTTATTGCAATGTAAGCTGATAAAAAGTTACATATAATTCTTTCATATTAGTATTTATTTTTGTTTTTATGTCAAGAGATGATGGGCCCTAATGTGTATTGGAAAATAACATGGAATATAAATCTGCCTAAATGTGTAAAGGTTTTTGATATAGACCTAATGAGAGAAGCTTAGAAAGATTTTGGAGTACATAAGTACCAGCATTGTCTGGACTCACTGGAAGAAGAGACTTTCAGGTTAGGACAAAAAAACTCTAAAAACATCAAAGAAGGCCATCAACCATTACAACTTTTCCCACTAACTGTCACCAGAAACTTCTAGGGCTGCTTATGATAGCTATATGAAAACTAAATTTGTAGTAACAAAATTGCACATTTCTTTCTTCTGAATGATTGTCACATATCTTATGATAGACACTCTTAGTTTATTCCCTCAAATACAGGATCAACCATATCTCTGCTTTAGAAATGTACTCTCTTTGACTTTACTGTGTGCATTCTCCAATGTGGGCCTTTTTTCATTCGGAGAAACCCATGTTTTTGCTTGAAAGTAAAACTTTCCCCATTCTCATAATGATCAAATAAATGCACTTTGTTTCATTCTTCATTCCTTTTTTTTCTCTTTTTTCTTGGCTTTTGGGTCACCCTGACAGTACTCAGGAGTTACTCCTGACTGCACTCAAAAGTCACTCCTGGAAGGCTCAGGGGACCATATAGGATGCCGGGATTTGAACTGAGGTCAAATTTTTCATTCCTGCAGAGAAATTCCTTGCTCCTACCCTAGTACCATGTTTGATTATGAAGTTGAGAGAAATTCATTTTCCACACTGTATTGACCAAGTGAAATTTAAGTACAGTTTAGCAACTGTCAAATAGAGCTGGAGAAATGTAAAATCTTTGTTATGAATGTGCTCATAGTAAACTCTCACAGTTTGCTATGATATTCCCATTCATTTCCTGAATGACCATGGTGAATGAAAAGGAATATAGTTTCCCCATTTTTTAAAGCCAACACCCTCTACTTACCACTTTACAATAGTCACCAAAGTGTATCATTTTCATTTTTCTTGGATAAATATCTAGAAATTAAATGCCAAGATTTTAAAGATAAGTTAATATTAAGTATAAGAAACTTCCTTTTTACAAATTTTGATTGTACTATTTTACAACTACTGACTGTCATAAGATTTTAACTTCTGTTTTATTCTAGTTTATACATAATCTTTTCATTGTATTTAATTTTTGCTCTCTAGTGATAATGTGCTGATATTTATTGTGATTTTAAGTTAGTCTCACATTTAAAAATCTTATAACATAATGGAAATAAAAGCAAATGAAACACTTCTGAAATGGAAGAAACTAAGATAAGTGGAGGTAAGGAATAATACAAAATTAAACATGTAAACAAATTTAAAATAATATATGTGCACATTAATGGATATATTAAAGTATAACTAGTAGTTAGAAAGAGTATTTTTAAATAAGATTATGACATGACCCTCCAGGAAAGAATTTAAATTGTGGATATAAGATTGCAATACATCACTAGTGGGAGTTTGCCTATCTACAGGTTTTGAGAAATGTTGAAGAGTCAGAAAAAAAAAGTTGAAGAAAAGTAAATTAGAAAGCCATGGCAATATTACTTGTAGAAGTTAATGATAATAAGAAGGCAGTAGTAATAAGACAAAAATCAATGAATGAAAGTGGGTGTTTGTTGTTTTTTATCTTTGTAATTTTTACCTTACCCTTTTATTTTCACCTTTCACATTAAGCATTTGTCATTTTCTCACCAAAAGTAAAGAAACAAAATACAGGTCTAGGAGATAACACAGGGGTTAGAGCCCGAGTTCAATCCCCTACTCTGTGTGGTTCCTTATGCATCTAGGTTTCAGCTCTGTTTGTCTCTAGGGAATATATGTGTAATATTTTACCCTCATATTGAATCATTCAACTTATTTAACCATGAATTTTGGGAGAGACACCTGAGTCCTGGAGAACTGCTTGAGAGACTCTCAAAAGAAAATAAGCAATATATAATATTGACATTTGAATGTCCAATAAAAATATACAGCCATGTAGTCAATCCAACATGTGAATGATTTAGTTAGAAGTGAGAGAACTAAGATTATGGATCACATATTGTTTTGCTGAGAAAGTTAAAATAAAACGACATGGCTCATCTCTCTTTGCTCCTTGAACCCTCTTCTCAAAAGGTCTGCTTCTATGCGTTGTGACAACTTTGTTCTTGGTTTTTCAAAGAACTGAACTGTGAATTCTCAATCACATCAAGCCTTCCAGTCTAGCAGTACTTCCCTTGGGTGTATGTGCTAAGAATTTTTTTTTTAGAAAGCTTTTTCATGTCAGAAATTGGTAATTGTATATATATATGGAGTGTTTTGAAAACTTGTGACTTTCTGTCTTTTATCGCTGTAGCAAAAGTGTGACATAAGCAGAAATTAAGCATAGGCAGGACATTCTATTAGTTTTCCTTTCTTAGTTTAGCAGAAAGGATTCAGTTTTGACAATGAAGTTAGCTGTGGTAGAATCTTTAATGCTGGACAGGGTCGGAAAAAAAAGATGATGTTAATATCCCAAACCTTTCTTTCAGCAGTATCTAATGCATTCTGAAGCTGACATTTACTCACAGTGAAATGCTGAAATGTTTGAGCGTGGTTGACACCATGACGGAGGCAGAATTTAACATCCACTATGTCACATAGCAGTGTTGAGAGGAGGGGTAATGTTAGAAGGAATTCTTAAACTTGAAACCCAATTAGTGCTGCTAGAGGAGACCAAGATAAATGCAGGAGAGAAGCATGTCAGCAGTGCACGTGTGGAGAATAAATATATCCATTTACCTGGGCAAGTTTCTCTGGGAACCGCCAGTGGGATAATCTCACAAGCAACACTTGGCAAGTGCATTGAAGCAAGTGTGAAGCAACTCATTTCAGTTGTGAATTGCTGGTTAAGCCTGTGCCTCTTGCCAGACTGATTGCATGAGTAGTAAAACAGTTTGCTTGTAAGATATAACTGAGCTTAAAGAATGGCTTAGTATCTATATAACATATAACATGAAAATTCTCCTTCTTAGTAAATTTCTCATAATATTTATTTTTATTTTTTGGTAAGAAAAGAGCCACTCAGATTTATTTAAATGTAGGACTTCTGTGCTTACAAATAAAAACTGAGAGTAGCTACTGATAGTAGCTTTTTTGAGCACTGTCCATACATAGACTTTTTTTAACATCCCCCCTCCATAAATGGTGTGGTTGGGCATGTTATCTTAGAGACCTTTTCTGAAAATCCTACAGGTTAAAGTAAATGAGAATGACTTAAAGTATGTTAACTGATAAGAAGATACACATTACAGAAGAACTTTACTTTATTAGTTTTTCAAGTCATGTTTATCTTTATTGCATATTAACTTTCCAAACATGTTTTCCCTGATTTTATAAGATTGTCTTTCCACATGTGTTTATATAAACTTGTTTCTAAAAACTCTTTGTATTTGTGAAAAAGGCCCTGAGGACTTTAATGTGTTCAGGAATTTGTTTTGCACTTTTATGTTGAAGCAACTAGAAGTGGAAAACAATCATAAATGATTTAGTGTAAATTGTTTTGGGAACTGATAGATCACTATTTATCATCCTGTTTCCACTTGTTGTATATATGTAATACAAAAGAAAAAAATTCCCCTTGCAGATTAATGAAGGTGGCAACAGAGATTCTAATTTCCCAAGTGAAACACTTTTTACACTGAGGTAGCTTTTGGGAGACAGGTTTGAACCTCATTTAATTCACTATGTGTTATACATGGACAAGCTAATTCGATTCCCGTAAAAACAGGCAAATAGGCCGTCAATGTAAATTAAATCCAAAGGCAAATGAGTGTCATGATGGCACTATATTACATGAGCATTTATCTCATAAATGGAAAAGTGAATTAAACTGTTAATTTCAATAGCAATTTTATAAAAACAAATCTAGAGATGTAGGAGTCAAAAGAATGTTTTTCTTCGTGTGAATTACAATATTTTCCAATATACCTCCTCTGAGATCCATATTTTGTTTGCAGTTCCCTTGTTTTTAAAACAGGTTTTCTAAAATTTCACTTTCTATTCATTTAAAATTTTCTCACTTAGCTTTATACTCAGAATGTGAAATCATGGGTTTTTTGTTCCACATGCCCAGAAAAGAAGAGAGGTTCCCATGCCCCCAATCTGAGTAGGACAAGAGACATGGGTCCTACAGCAATTCCAACCCAGGAATAATCCACACACATTTGGGAAGGAATAGTAGGCCAGGAACTCATATCAAAAGCTGTTCACCCTCAAGCCAGCCACTCCACCACGTGGAACAACAAGCCAAGATTGCAGTGTCCCATCCAGGCCTCCAAAGCAGTCCTAATTGAAAAAGTTGATTTCCATATTTAATCATGATGTCACGGAGCCTGTTCCTGGAAGACGGTTGATACCTAGTGAAAGTGCAGAAAACCATGCCGGATCTGAAAATGAAGTTCAAGGATCAGAGGTGTTTGGCCAATATCTGAGTGAAAGGAGCTTAAGTCAAGTCATCAAGACAAGATGTGGGAAAATCTCTCTGTTTTAAGATTAAATTAAGGTTGCATCCCTAGTGGGTAGAAATTTTTTATGAACCTACAATTTTTTCACTTTATGAGCTCATGCAAAAATCTCGTCATAAAATACTACAGGAGCCTAAAAGGCAAAACTATGACAAACCAAGAGTCCTATAACCTAGTTGTAACAAAAACAAGCTAAAACATTCTATCTAAATTAAATTCCTACAAGTTACTAATTGTAATGAAAGAAGTGAAAAACATATTTTCCCCTACACATTCCTGATGGGAGTTGTCTGTCTCTTTCTCATGCAATGCAATGTTCCCCCCTCAACCTCCCCTCTGTGTTAACTACCTGCTTGTCTTTTATCTACTGAGTTACAGGTGCTGATCCATTTGCTGGCTCCCCATGGTTTTACAGACCCTGCATTAATTGTGCTGAAGACATCTTGGAGACTTAATGTCTGGATCCCGCTCACTTGGAGACTTGAAGTCTGGACCCTACTCACACCTACCCCCAAAACCTCCGGATTCCCCCATATCAAAGCCCATTCCTGTTTCCTCTGTAAAAATAACACAGCCCACCTGAAAACTGTATAAAAACCCCTTGATTTCAGACTTTGGGGTTCGCAACCTCTGCTCTGCTCTGAGCACGTTGGCTGACGGAGGCTCGGAAAAAAGTAGTTGCCCAAATCCCGCCACCAACAACACGGCGACAGCTGCGTGAGTTCCTGGGAACAGCAGGGTTTTGCCGTTTATGGATTCCGGGTTTTGCCAACCTGGCAGCACCTCTATACCATCTCACAAAGGGAGATGCAGCATTTGAATGGACTCCTGATTGCCAACAAGCCTTCGATGCAATCAAGACGGCCCTGCTGTCCGCCCCAGCGCTGGCTCTACCTGATGTGAGTAAGCCATTCACTTTATTTCTGGAAGAAAGAGGCGGGGTGGCCAGAGGCGTCTTAACCCAAACACTCGGGCCGTGGAAAAGACCGGTTGCCTACTTATCAAAGAAATTGGACACAGTAGCCAGTGGCTGGCCCAAGTGCCTTAGGGCAATTGCAGCCGCGGCCCTTTTGGTAAAAGATGCTGACAAGATCTCCCTTGGGCAAAAGCTAACTATAGTAGCCCCACATGCACTGGAAAGCATCATCCGCCAGCCTCCGGACCGGTGGCTCTCAAACGCAAGAATTACACACTATCAAAGTATTCTGCTAGACAAAGACAGAATTCATATCGGAGTACCCGCCACCTTAAACCCGGCCACTCTGCTGCCTGAAGAAGAAGCAGAGCCGGTACTGCACAAATGCCAAGACATACTGGCTGAGGAAAGCAGTACCAGAAAAGATCTCCAGGACCAGCCGTTAAAGCAGTCAGATGTGATATGGTTTACAGACGGGAGCAGTTTTGTAAAAGGAGGAGAAAGAAGAGCCGGAGCAGCAGTAGTAAGCAATCATAAAGTGGTTTGGGCCCAACGGCTGCCAGATGGAACTTCTGCTCAGCGGGCAGAACTAATTGCATTAACAAAAGCTTTAAAATTAGCAAAGGGGAAGAAAGCCACCATCTACACAGATAGTCGGTATGCTTTTGGAACCGCCCACGTCCATGGCATAATTTATCAAAGACGAGGGCTGCTGACTTCAGCGGGAAAGGACATTAAAAATAAAAAGGAAATACTGGAATTATTATCTGCCCTTCAACTCCCCAAAGAACTGGCCATCGTTCACTGCCCCGGACATCAAAAAGGAAATGGAGCAGTAGCAGCAGGGAACCGAAAAGCAGATGCAGAGGCAAAGGCTGCAGCTGAGGGACTACTGCCCTGCCCCGTCGCAGGACCAAGGCCACTTCAGGAGGAGGCATTAGTATGGGTCAGAGAAGACATCCCTATACCTCCACTCAAGCCGGAGTGGAAAACTACAAAAATTGCTGAACTAGATCCGGAAGAAATAGAAGAGCCTGACCCAGAGGCAAGAAGGTTGTTGCCACTCAAGGAAGTACCTAGACAAGAGAAAACTTCAAGAATTCAAGAGTACCTAAAAACACTCCATCGCCTCACCCACCTAGGGCCCAGGAAAATGTTAGAAATTGCAAGAGACTGGCTGGGGGACACGCGCCCCGAGGAAATAAAAAGACTTGCAGAACAAGTTGTTAAGTTGTGCCAGCCATGTCAGCTGGTAAATGCCTACCCTGGAAGAATCCAAATGGGAAAACGATTAAGAGGAACACGACCTGGACAGCACTGGGAGATTGACTTCACCGAGATCAAGCCCACCAAATATGGACTGAAATACCTATTAGTTTTTGTGGACACTTTTTCCGGCTGGGTAGAAGCCTACCCCTGTAAAAATGAAACTGCGCAAATGGTATCTAAGAAAATTCTAGATGATATTTTCCCCAGGTTCGGACTTCCCCAGGTAATCGGGTCCGATAACGGACCTGCTTTCGTGGCCCAGGTAAGTCAGGGATTGGCCAGGGCTCTGGGAATCAATTGGAAGCTACATTGTGCCTATCATCCCCACAGCTCAGGACAGGTAGAGCGTATGAATAGAACTATTAAGGAGACTTTAACTAAATTATCTCTAGAGACTGGCGTAAGTGACTGGATTTCCCTCCTCCCTTCAGCCCTTTTCCGGGCTCGAAACACCCCTCTCCCCTCCCAGTGTAGTTTAACCCCTTTTGAAATCCTATATGGGGCTCCTCCCCCAGTAAAAGTTATAACTGATACTTATGAACCTTCTCTTGCTTCCTCTTCCCCCTTGGCTGCCCGACTGGCTGCTGTCACCACGCTGCAAAAGTGCATCTGGAAAAATCTTCAGCAGGCATACGAGCCCGGGGACCTGACAGTACCACACAACTACAAGCCAGGAGACTCAGTCCTCGTGCGGCGACATCGTGCTCTAACACTAGAACCCAGGTGGAAGGGACCGTATGTTGTCCTCCTCACGACCCCTACTGCAGTTAAGGTAGACGGTATTGCGGCGTGGATACACGCCTCACATTTAAAGCCAGCACCAATAGAATTTAATCAGAATGAGTGGGCAGTGGAGCGAGCAGAAAACCCGCTCAAAATCCGGCTTAAACGCCAGCAAACTGCTCCTCCTGCCTCAACTCCTGTGGTTACTTCTAATGCCCCCAGTCTTAGGGGGGTTTGATCGGCCAGTGGAACACCAAAAGCTGCTAAGGACTCTCTACGGTAACCCCTGTGACTGCCCCGGAGGTCATCAGTTCAAACCTGAGTACCGAGCTACACAGGCAGTCGACTGTGGCACTAAAACGGCCTATCTCCAGCTCAAGCCAACAGCTTCCACAGGTGAAATCAAGGCTCAGTGGGTATGTAAGCAAAAACCCCAACCCCTTCCCCCGGACACGAAAGGAACCTGCCCCCCAGGATGTGTAGAGCTAACTCAGGTACACTCACGGTGCTATAAAACCTATCAGCAGTGCGTTAAAAATGGCCAACTCTACCTGGTGGCGAAACTAACTGATACCTACAAGGGGAGCACTGGAGGTGAATGGGGTCCTGAAACTTTTAAAACTCCATACGGGGCAGCACATTGTCTAGCAAATATTGGAGATGTGGTCTGCTGGCCTCTAAAGGCCCCTTTACATATATCAGATGGGGGAGGGCCCACAGATCAAGAAAAAGAAAAGGAAGCCATAGAATGGGCCGAAAAGGAAGTTTATAACCTAATGCCAAACTGGCCCAAGCACCCCTCCCTTCAAGCTAGGGTGCTAAATGAGGATCTGGATTCAAATATACACGACATTCTAAAGTACACTCACAAGCTCTTAAATCAAACCAACCCAAGCTTAGCGGCTGACTGCTGGCTATGCATGAAAATGAGTAACGATTGGCCATTAGCAATACCTGTGCCTAAACCAAATATAAGTAGCTTTTCAAACTGCACCTATACCAAGCCCTTTAAGGTAATCCCTCAGGAATTTGACTCCTCCACTTGCTATGTTAGAAATTACTCACTAACCATAGATTTAGGGCAAGTACCAACAACAAGGTGCTCTAACATCTCCGAAGTCTCGTTGGACTTGGGATGCCTCCCCCCAGGACAGGTCTGGGTCTGTGGAGGAAATTTGGCTTATCCAGTGTTACCCAGAAATAGCACAGGCATTTGTGCACCTGCCTTCCTGCTACCCAACATTGATGTTCTCCCAGGAACTGAACCAGTCCCTCTTCCCAGCATAGACCTCCTGGGAGGACACCAAACTCGAACTCGTAGGGCTGTAGTATTACTACCCCTGCTGGCTGCGTTAGGTGTGGTCGGAGGATTAGGAATGGGAGCTGCAGGGTTAGGAGTTTCATTGGACCGGTATAATAAGTTATCTGATCGACTGGCCTCAGACATCCGGCAGGTTTACAAGTCTATCCAGGACCTACAAGACCAGCATGACTCACTCGCCCGGGTGGTCCTGCAAAATCGGAGGGGACTAGACTTAATCCTAGCCGAGAAAGGAGGATTGTGTGTAGCTTTACAAGAAGAATGTTGCTTTTATGTTAATAAATCCGGAATAGTACGAGACAGAATAAAGAAACACCAGGAAGAATTAGCAAAGCGAAGGGAGGAACTCTATGATCAACCGTTATGGTCTCTATGGGGAGGAATCCTCCCCTACCTCCTGCCTCTACTTGGTCCACTGCTAAGTGTACTCTTAATAGTTGCAGTAGGACCCTGTATCGTAAACAGAGTTGTAACTTTTATCCGCACTCAAGTGGGGGAAGTTAAGCTAATGGTGCTAAGACAGCAATATCAGGAAGTACCCACAAAACTCTGAGTAACCACTTGCTGCACCTTGAACTTAACCCCTGAAACCAACTCCGCCCCACCTCAGCAGGAAGTAGTTACAGAAGAGACGTCTGCCCAAAATCCCTTCAATGTTCTTGGCTAGCAGTGGTTACTTCGGTTACTTCTGTGTTAATTCTAAGAATAGAATTATTAACAAGAAGGAGTGGGAAATGAAAGAAGTGAAAAACATATTTTCCCCTACACATTCCTGATGGGAGTTGTCTGTCTCTTTCTCATGCAATGCAATGTTCCCCCCTCAACCTCCCCTCTGTGTTAACTACCTGCTTGTCTTTTATCTACTGAGTTACAGGTGCTGATCCATTTGCTGGCTCCCCATGGTTTTACAGACCCTGCATTAATTGTGCTGAAGACATCTTGGAGACTTAATGTCTGGATCCCGCTCACTTGGAGACTTGAAGTCTGGACCCTACTCACACCTACCCCCAAAACCTCCGGATTCCCCCATATCAAAGCCCATTCCTGTTTCCTCTGTAAAAATAACACAGCCCACCTGAAAACTGTATAAAAACCCCTTGATTTCAGACTTTGGGGTTCGCAACCTCTGCTCTGCTCTGAGCACGTTTCGAACCTCTGATCGATCAGATTAAACTTGGAACTTGCCTGCAATTTGCTGAGCACGTGCCTTTTTCACTATTCTGTGCTGGGCAACTGGGGGGTCGGGTCGTCCGGATTTTTCAGTATAATGTTTTATTATGTATCTTAGGTAGCAACTTATTTTCAAGCTGTATTATCTGCAGAAATGTTCTTGTGATTTTGTTTAGAGAAGTTTATGGAAAAGATCTTGGATGTTCTAGGCTTATTAACAGTGCTTGGTGTAATAATGTTATGAGTTTTCAAACCATAAATGCTATAGGTGGTTTCTGTTCTACAGTGCCAGTGGGATTTCAATGAAACCACTTCAGGGAGAGTGAGCACGGTGGCGAAATATAAAATATGAAATAATGAAACCACACAAAATAAATTGTATGGGGACCTGTGTCTTCAATAGACGTGAGACAATTTTACTCTTTCATGTTGGTAATATATATACAAAATCATCCAGTTTCAGGTATAAATGGCATTTCCATGCTGGCAAAAGGCAGGGAGTCATAGAAAAAGGGACACAATGACAATAGGTGCTAAAATATACATATCAAAAACTAGCCAATACAGTTGAAAAGAATCCTGAGCTAAAAAGGAGGATGTATCATATGGAGAAGGAGGGTTTGATCTTAGCTAGTCCTAGGCTTTTAAGATGCAGATTTATTTGGCCAGAGGGAAAACTCTATGTTGACTGGGTGCTGAAAATTTCCCTGAGTCATTGACTGAGGCCTGTAATTTTGGCCTGTAGTCTTGCAAAGGAGAGAATGTGCCAGATAGTAAGAAAGAAATTGTAATGTCTCTATTATGCCATGAATTTCAGAAATATTGCCAGTAATCCACGTAGGGGGGTATAATTAACATCCACCAACCGGGACTGCTGGCTAAAATATTTCTTGGGAAAATATCAGCTTACTGCTCCAGGAAAGTCAATAGACACATTTGGTGGGCCTGCTTCCCCTAAAATGGAGACGTGTATGCTGCATGGCATAAGTCTGTCTGTAGAAAAGTTCTAAATTTTATGCTCAAAGAAGTTTAGGGAAAAAATGCTATTATATGCATAAGATATGGAAAAGGTTGATTGCTTTGAAAAGAATTGTTTAGGATTTAAACTTTGATGCTTTATGCTATGATTTGAAACTCCTGCCTTCAGCAGAGAAAAGGAAAACAAGTTTTGTAACTTTTTTGTTTTGTTTAAAACAGAAAGTTGGAAATGTAATCCTGCCCCCAACTTCCTATTTCCTTAACCTCTTCTTTTTAGATGTTAACTCCACCTGTAGAATCAGATGCCACTCTGATGGGTGGGCTATTTTAAAAAAAAAATTAAAGAGGCTGCCTGAGGGAGACAAGGGAGGAGCAGTAAAAGGGAGAGAAGTAGCAAAAGAAGCTGCTTGGCAAAGAAAACAAATAGCATAAAGACTAATGGTAGAGAAAAAAGCCATGGAATAAAGCAAGCTGACTTCTCTGAAACTTTAAATGCCTCCTTGTGAATT
The DNA here is from genome assembly GCF_024139225.1 of Suncus etruscus. Taxonomy (NCBI): domain Eukaryota; kingdom Metazoa; phylum Chordata; class Mammalia; order Eulipotyphla; family Soricidae; genus Suncus; species Suncus etruscus. The sequence continues at coordinate 60,877,125 of NC_064852.1, read as the reverse complement.
ATTTCTCTGCCACTACCCCTGTTGATCATACCCGTCTGCCTGAGTGGTTAGAAACACGGTGCCTGGGGAAGTCTCACCTAACACATGGAATTTATGCTTTATACTTTGTATTTTATATTTTAATTCTACACGAGTAAACTCCCTGAAAACGCTTCTTTTCCAGGACAAGCAATGTCAAGTGCTACTCTCACCCTCTTCTCTAGGTCATTTAGAATTCATTAAGTTTCCACAGTAAAGCCTCAAAACCCCAGTCTATAGAATGGTTAACACTAACCAACTTTGTGTCTCTTACACTCTGTTGTTCCTTTCCTATTCCATCCTTCCTCATAAAAAACTCCAAACTTCTAACACATAACTGCTATTTATTTATTTATTTATTTATTTATTTATTTATTTAGTTTTTGGGCCACACCCGGCTATGCTCAGGGATTACTCCTGGCTGTCTGCTCAGAAATAGCTCCTGGCAGGCACGGGGGACCATATTGGACACCGGGATTTGAACCAACCACCTTTGGTCCTGGATCGGCTGCTTGCAAGGCAAATGCCTGTGCGTTTGCCGCTGTGCTATCTCTCCGGGCCCCACAACTGCTATTTAAATTTCTTTGAGACTTGTCTTTTTATTTGTTTGTTTTGTTTTTGGGCCACACCCGTTTGATGCTCAGGGGTTACTCCTGGCTTTGCACTCAGAATCTCTCCTGGCTCGGGAGACCATATGGGATGCTGGGGATCAATCGAATCCAGGTCTGTCCTGGGTAAGCTGCATGCAAGGCAAACACCCTACCTTTGCACTATTGCTCCAGCCCCTGAGATTTGTCTTCTGCAGCACCCACACTGGTAATTATTACTTTATTTAGGGATGGCATAATGGGCTTTGCTTATTCCTGATTCTGTGCTTAGAAATCTTTCCAAAGTGAGGGTAGGGAGTGGGAAGGTGGAAATGGAACCATAAGGGCTTCTCAGGATTGAATTCAACATGCAAGACAATCAGGTCAGCATGAAAGGAGACTGCTATATCCACTAGACTATATTTCCAACCTTTTTACTCCTACATTAGTCACTTTGGTTGGGATTTAGATCCTAGTTACCTATTTACCTAGTTACATTATTTCAAATGTAAAAATGAAGTAATATATGCTTCTTAGAATATTAACCTTTCTCCCAGGGAAGTAACCATCTTGCATTGGTATTCCATAGTATATAGTCTTGTCCCAGTATTAGTAGATTATGTTGCAGAATCATCTTGGAAAACATATTTTCTCCTACTTTTTTCACTACTAGAAGTCAATGGTACAGAACACATGCTCAGTAATTTAATAAATAATAAATTATTGAATAAACAAAAGCATTAAGTTATGAGGAAGATAAATAAATCATTGCTTTCAAACTTTGGGTGCTTACTAAGGTAAAATTTAGTATAGCCTTGATAATTTAGGAGTAAAACTATTTATGCATGACTTCATATATCAATAATTTTAATGCACCCTATAGGCAAAGGCTTTAATTATAACCTCTCCATATAAACAGAATATTTGGGGTACAGCAGAAAGGAGGCTTACTTCAAGCTTTTCAGGCTTATTTCTAGTTGTACTCAGAAAACCCCAAAGTACCATAAGCCCTAAAAAATTTCTCCTACCCCACTAGACATAACACTTTTAATGTGCTATGGATTATAATGGATTGGTAAATATTACATTGCTGCTAAGAGACTATCTCCTACTTGCCTCCTAATTTTCTTAGAATGTGTCCCAAGAGAATTTCTCATCACAAGGTTTGTTCTACATCATTTCTTTCAAACTGAACTAAAGAATTAAAAACCATTTAGTTGTCTAGATTAGGCTTTTATTTGTCTAGATTAGGCTATTTAATTAATGGTATTATCTTACACAATCTATTGCCCAAAATTTTTTTATTATGACTGGCAGTTTGGGACAAGAAACACAGAAGTCCATTGGTTCTTAATTTTAATAGTCTATGAAATACATGGTTCAAACTGAATATTCATATAAACATGTTTATATAAATATTTATATAATATAAAATAATATAAGTGTTTATATTTATAGATAGTTATATATTAATAAATATATTTATATGATAAGTCAGTAGTCAAATTTGAACTTTACATTGCCTTGTGTGATCTTTGTTAAAATAAATTTATTTTAAAAAATGTATCACATAGTTGACATAAATTATAATACATTTGTTTAAGGATGACAGAAAGCTAAGTTATTAAAAAATTAGAAAGAAATTAGAAAGTCTAAAAAATGGAATTGGAAAAAGAGTAGAGTTTATTAGCAGCAGTTTTATTCGTGAAAATTGTTATATCACTAATAAAGTTGTTAATATAATAGCAGAAGGTCAGAATGCTCTTTGTTTTTAAAAGATAGGAATACACTAAAAATAAATGATGTGTGTTTGCGGCAGTTGTTGTTTGCACAGGCATAGCAAAATATGGAAGAAATTGGAAGGAAAAACCTTTGGCTTAAAAACAGGAGACCCTACCCCTGAAGTATTTTGGTATAAGACCAGCTCCAGGCATACTCTGTTGTCCATCTCCTTAATCATTTTCTGTGGTCCCAGACACAGTGCCTCAGCATCACAGTTGTTGCTGTCAGGCTTCTGTAACTATAGATCCTGGTTTCTGTACAGGTCCTATGTCAAAGTCCAGGTGCTGTGTAGTGTCTTTTGGTTTCCTCTCACCATTAGGTAGCATTGCAGAGAATTCTGCCCTGAAAGCAGACTATTGCTGTTCCTAGATTGTCAGGGCGTCATAAGAACCATCTTTGGAGTAAGTACCATGGCGGTAGTGGGGTCTTCCCTGGTAGAGTTTTTCTTTCTGGTGATGGTGTAGGAGACCCTGTTTGTTTTTGTAGATGGTATTTATGGTTCAGGGATATCTGGTCAATATCTGATCAACTGAAGTCTAAACCAAGCTACTGTGCCAAGTGAACAGGATATAAGATCTCACAACAGTATAAAATGTTATGTTCTTATCTCTATTGTATAAGAACTTACTTTTATATTTAACTTTTTCATATTTTAATGTGCCTGTGCAAAAAGGAACAATGCCACAAAGTTTTACTGGTGCATGTGGGGGCCGAGGTATCAAGACCAACCATCCCCATAACTTCTTTCTTACATGACCTCTAAACAAAGACATTTCTACTAGAATTCCATATTAAACAGATCCTAAGGATGGGGGAAATTGCCACAACATAAGAAGACATTAAATAATGGTTTTTCCTAATAAAGGAATATATCTAAAGAGATATTCAAAGGAGAGTTGTATGTCCTCTTTAAGTCTTTTGAAATAGGTGGGGAAGGGGTAAAATCTAGAGTGCTGCTTCAGTCTATGATTAGGTTTTGTGAAGTCTAGGGAAGATGGCTCCCAGCTGTCACAGCAGTAAACTTCTCAGTCCCTGAATCTGGTAGCAAGCAAAAGTTCAGGGTGACGGGAGGTTAAGGAAGAGGGGACACAGAGAGCAAATCAGTAGCATCTGCGTGTTGGTTTCTTTTTATATTGAGAATCTATCTTTTTACTTTGGGAGCTGGTTGGCATCTGGCTGGGGTGGGGAGAATGTTCTGTTTCATGAGGATGTAGGACTGAAGGTAAAATGATTAAATGTGGTGAAATAACATGAGGGTCTAGGAAAGGGTTTTTAAGGTGGTGAGCAGAGAGTGGGGGAGAAGGGATTATCAATGATCATGTGGAGAACACTGTACAACATAGACATTATATCTATTGCAGATGGACATTAGACTGACATTGGTATGGCAAATACATACACTCATATGCATACATTGGCAGCCACAGAGGATTGATCTGTGGATTACCTTTGAAAAGTTGACTCAGGTGATATGGGACAGAAACATAATGGGAATAAAAAAGAAAAGAAAAAATAAAATAAAAACAGAGTAAAGCTGGCAAGTCTGATGTAAAGATTTTCCTTTTTTTTTTTAATTAGGCCAATCGTGCTTGGTGTGGGTGAACTTGACTGGACAAAGGCTTCATAGATTAAGTTATGTATAGAGGGGCCCAGAGAGATAGCACAGCGGTGTTTGCCTTGAAAGCATCCAATCCAGGACCTAAGGTGGTTGGTTCAAATCCTGGTGTCCCATATGGTCCCCCGTGCCTGCCAGGAGCTATTTCTGAGCAGACAGCCAGGAGTAACCCCTGAGCATCACCGGGTGTGGCCCCCAAACCAAAAAGAAGTTATGTATAGAGGATTCTTAAAAGCAATCAAGGATGATCCATGGGTGTTATAACATTGAAAAGCTGACTCTTGTATGATCTTGACCATTGTTTTTTATATATGTTATCTTCATTTTAATCTTTGGTTTAACTCTTTTTTAGTTTTATTTCTTTCCTTTTATTATTACGTCTGTCTTCTTTTTTGTTCTTTAATTTTCTCTCTCTCAAAATTTCTTCACATCATTTTTATCTGAATTAGATTATGTATGTCTAATATGTAAATTCATATTTTCTTTTTTCTTTTTTTATTTTTTCGGGCCACACCAATTTGATGCTCAGGTTACTCCTGGCTGAGCACTCGGAAATTGCCCCTGGCTTGGGGGGACCATATGGGACGCCGGGGGATTGCAAGGCAGACACCTTACCTCTAGCGCCACCTTGCCAGCCTGAATTTATATTTTCTTAAATATTTAAAAATTTATTAAAAGATACTTTATCCTTTGTCTAAGAAGAGTATATGATAAATATGTCCTAATATCTAGGTGGGAAATGAGAAAAAAGTTGTTTTTCATTAAAATGCTTTTAAAAATATCAAAAATAGTATTTTTTTTTTTTTTGGTTTTTGGGCCACACCCAGTGACGCTCAGGAGTTACTCCTGGCTATGCGCTCAGAAGTCGCTCCTGGCTTGGGGGACCATATGGGACACCGGGGGATCGAACCGCGGTCCGTCCAAGGCTAGCGCTGGCAAGGCAGGCACCTTACCTTTAGCGCCACTGCCCGGCCCCCAGAAATAATATTTTGCTTATTATAGTAAACCTTAGCTTTGCCATATAATACATAAAGTAAATATACATTAAATTAAGCATATTTATTATAATAAAATACTTTTTTAATGTATACTATATATTGTTAATACACATCACTATGTAATATAGATTTACTATGTTATATATAGTAAAATAAAATATATATTTATATAATGAAAGCTTAGTTTTAACTATAGTAAAATATTTCTCTTTTGTTTCTTTTGTTTTTGTTTATGGGCCACACCTGGCAACACTCAGGGATTATTCCTGGCTTTGCATTCAGAAATTGTTCCTGGCTCTGGGGACGTTATGGGATGTCTAGAATTGAACCGGTGTGTGTCCTGGGCCAGCCTCTTGTAAGGCAAATGTCCTACCACTGTGCTACCACTCTGGTTCTTCTCCTTTGTTTCTTAAACTAAATCCTATTTTTCCTACATGACAATGAGCTTTATTTAAAAAAACAATAAATATTGAATAAATATTGTCTCAGATTAGAGGTTGCCTCATTAAAGATCATTTGGTTGGGCACATGCTATCATCTGACAAAAGAATTTTGTGACTTTAGTCACACAGAAAAATAAAGAAAAATCCTGGTGCTGGATTGATAGTGCAGCAGCTGTATGATGTTTACCTTGCACTCGGCTGACCCAGGACAGACCTAGATTCAATCCCTGGTGTCCCATGTAGTCCCCCAAGCCCCGTGTTATTTCTGAGCGCATAGTCAGGGTAAACCTGGAGGGTCACTGGATGTCGTCTAAAAACAAACAAACATACATACAAACAAACAAACAAACAAAAAGAAAATCCTTCCAGATACTCATTATTCTTTAATAGTTGTCTTATTTTTCTTGTTCATTAAATACAGATCTAGGATAAAGGAAAAAAAATGCCACTAGAAGTTTCTTCTTTCTTTAGTCATCAAAATTTCTTACTGTCAAATTCAGAGCATTTTCTTCTTGAAGTAAAGATATCCAAGTTGAACTTTGGACTAAAAGATTAACTCAGGAGTTAAGTGTGCATGCTTGCATATGTAGTACCCAGTTTGATCTTGGTTCTATATACTGATGGGTGTGACTCAGTAATAGCCAGCACCCTTGGTCCTAAACACTGAAAGATAGACCTAAACAAATAAAGATTCCAAGGAGTTGGACCCTAGTTATAGTACAGTGTGTAAAGTCATTACCTTGTGCACAGTTGACCCTGGCTCATTCCTAGGCACCCTATATAGTCCCTTGTGTTCCATCTGGAATAATTCTTGAGTACAGTGCCAGGAGTAAGCCTTGAGTACCATCAGTGTACTGCTCCTTCAAACAAAAAAACAAAACAAAACAAAAATCCACCAAAATAAGGCAAACAAAAATATAATTTCTAGGAAAGATCCCTGGGTTACCTGAACACTGCTTGGAACCCTTATCCCTGATATAAGCAAGCAAACAAACAAAATAACCAAAAAAATTCTCATTAACAAAATTATTTTTTTTAAAAAATAAGTTATTGAGATGTTAAATAATGGTATTTTTCAGTATTTTACTAATCAGTAGTTAAAAGATAAATCCTTTCACTGAGAGTTCACAAATCTTCCACAGTGGGATCACTTGTCTAAATGCTAAAAAGATTAAGGGAATTTTGCTGTTGTTCAGCTTTAATTTTTATTTTTAATTTTATTTTTTTAACTTTATGGAATGACTATGCACCACTACTTCTTCTTTATGCAACTTTAACTGGGTGGAGGAGTTATCTACCTATGTATATCACCTATGTATATCTACCTATGTATCTACCTATATATCTACCTATGTATAGATACCTATGTATATCGGAAGCCAAATGTCTGCCCGCCCTCCTCCCCATGCACCTCCCCTTTGGAGTACGGAGGGAGGGGGGAACCTGAGGACCACCTGAACCCACTTCTGGCCATCTGAGCTGGCACCCAGGGAAGACCTGGAGTCAGGGGAAAAAGACAAGGACGGCTGGGGGCCTGCCAAGCCTTCTAGCACTCCCCAGGCTATGGAGAAAGGCTCTGGTATGGGGCCTCCCCAAACCCCATACCTGGCAAGAGCTGGTCTCCAGAATCAAAGAGGAAACCGGAACCCAGATGTCTGCCCACCCTCCTCCCCATGCACCTCCCCCCTGGAGTACGGAGGGAGCAATATTCTTAAAATTTATTTGTTTTGTGACTGGTTTTGATTCAAAGATTAAATATTGAAAGATACATGAGTGAGAATATTTTTATTCAATAAATAGTAGTTTTTAAAACATTAATTTTTATAGATAATTCACATAAAGGTAATTAGATCTTCCATATGTTGTCCATTATAACTATTTTGAACTTGCAGCACCAATAGTTCTTTAGAACTTCCCATTTACTAGTGGTTACCATTGTGTCAATTTATGGTTTGTAGAAATTGTTTCCTATTGCCTTATACAAATCTAAGATGATATATTAATTTATGTTAGTTTTGTTTAGAACTAGATCCCTAATTGAAAGTACTTAGTCCTGATGATGTTTACATGCTACACAATAAATTACACTGGGTTTGAGTCTTTTTGGATTTTTGAGTTAATGTAGTTAATCCACAATGTGAATTAATGTGGACACTACGTGTCCAACAGTAGTAAAGATATGTTAGTATACACAAAAATATTTAAGTAAGAAAATAATGGTCTTTTGAGAAGTAATGTTCATGGTGGTGAATTCAACTTTTAAGCAATATAGTTGGGAGATGGGATTATGAAGATTTAACAAACATCTCAAATGATTCAGTTTTGACAGTCATCTATTCCAATTGCTCAACTATTAGGTCAAATATTGTATGTTGTTATTCATTTCTTAAAATCAGTTAATCCCTCAATACACTATACCCAGAGCCAAGAAATCCAAGTAACAGCATATTTTCCAATTGGTAACATGGCTTGTGACAAGAAGTTAATTCCCCTGTCAGTCACCTGGAAGCAACTGTTCTACTAAAGCAGAGAGTTGTTAATGTAGAATATATCTCTTTGATAGGTCAAATGACTTTATAAAATGTCTGTGAAGTCAGTTTAACAGAAATCCTTTAACTTACATTGAGCTAAGTGAAGAGAGATAATGACTCTAAGATAACTTCAAGATTAACTTCAATGCTGGTTTCAGCTATTGAGTCCAATACTGGACTGCTGAAAAGAATTGGCATCTTCTTATTAGGAAATGACTTGATGTGATTGTATCCAGGACCTACAGCTACTATGACTGTAGTGGGCTGTTGGAGTGTGATATGCTGGATTTAGGAACAACATATTGGATAACTTACAGAAAGCATTGGAGCAAAGAAATGAGTAGACTTTGTCAATGTTAAAGAACAAGTTTCAAGGTTGTAAAATTTTAGAGTAAAAACACTAGTATACTTCTCCCAATTCTTGTTCATGTAGGTTGAACTATCAATACATTTCCTGGTTCATGTTTTCTATCTTGTGAGTCCAGGCCTGCACTCACACTATAAAAGTAAAATTTCCCTTTAATTTATTATATATATAATCAAATTGTTCATTGTCTACTATTTGCAGCTATAGTTTATAATTAACTCTAGAATATCATATTCATTTGACTTCTCTTTTGCATTTTCTTATTATTTTCCTTTGCATGTTTAAACACATTTCTTCTATTTAGTAAATAAGATGATTTATCATAATACATAATTTGATAACCATTGATTCCACACTGATTCCTGGTAGATGTCGCTTAAGTCCATTTAAAAAATGTATGTTTTGACAACATCAATATTTTTGGTTTGGTTTGGTTTAGATTTTTGGAGGGGCCATACCTGGCAGAACTCACAGGTTACTCCTGACTCTGCACTCAGAAATTGCTCCTGTCTTGGGGGACCATATGGGATACCAGATCAAACCCATATTGGTTCTGGGTCAGCATCATGCAAGGCAAAGGCACTATCACTGTATTAATATCTGGCCCTTGATATCTTCAAATTTAAACTTATACGTAAAGACTAAGCATGAAATTTAGTTTTTCCTATATACTGTTTATTTTATTTATATTGAATAGTAATTATTTAAAACCAAAATGCTAAAAATATAAGATCCTAATTAACAAATCCACAAAACTCTTTCTACTGTCTCTGTATTTTAATGTCTTGTATATTTTATTTCTGCAGGTCAAATATTTAGGGTGATCCTTGACTTCTTTGTGTCTCTACATCCAGTTATTTGTATATATTTATGAGCAAGTAATTTAGCTTCTACCTGAAAATATATTCATAGTAATATCACTCATAATTTCTAGTCTCTATCAATGTATGAAAAAACTACTATCAATCTTCATCTTGTTTATTGGCAGCAATTTCCTCCATAATCTTTCTGATTCTGATTTTGCCTCTATCAATATTCTCCAAAGAAAAGCATTTTTAAATTTTAAAAATTTGTACATTCATCATAAATATTAATTAAAATATTCCAGTAATTCATATCTTATCATATTTAAAGTAAAGGGAAATTAGTAAGAACCTATTAATTGCCCCTAATTCTATTGACTTTCTGGTGCACATTTATTTTAGTTCTTTCCCAAGATTCATATGAACACTAGATAAACAAAATGCCTTCTCCCATGCTCCTATTTAGACATTTTTCCACAAATCCACTTTCAAGACAGAAGCAATAAAACCAAGATCATTGAGCTTGCCTTACCAGCAGTAAAACTTAGTTTATCATGAACACCAAATATGGATCCTGAGCACTGCCTGAAGTGACTCCTACAGATAAAGTCAATAATAAATCCTGAGAACTACCACTATACTATGATACTCCAACATTTCTTTAACACTGATGAAACAAAAAGCAAACTTACAATATTTTCTTAGTCTAGCAAAACTATCAATAAAGCAACAAACTATGTGGAAATTTATAAAGGATTTTAACTATCTAAATTTCCAACACTTTCAAAAAAATTTCTACCACTTTCAAAATATTGTTTAAATAGAAAAAGCAGCAGTGCATACAAAACCAGCCCACCTCCCCACAAACGTTCTTATCAGAGGATGCTCCACCCATTGGGCAACTAAGACCTGACTGGGCAACTGTGCATCCATCAGAAAGTGGGCTGTATAAATTGCCCATAGTCTGTTGCCCCATAAAACTCAGGGACAATTCAATTTATACCAAACAGTTATAGGCAGGTAGGGCCTAATCTTTTTTTTTTTTTTTTTTTTTTTTAGAAAATATATAACCCCCAAACCAGAAGAATAATCCAAAACACTAGTTTGGAACATTTCTATCACACTTGAGAAAACCTTGCTAAAATAAATAAATCCCCAAATAGATATACCTCCAACAGCTTCTTACTCAATTAAACAGATCACTTTGTTCAAATACTCTGAAACTCTGGCACTCCAACCCACCCAATGCAAAGAACAATGGGAAACCTAAGAAAGACACTAGCAGTTGGTTATATGGAGAGAAATCCTGGTTATATGGAGAGAAATATCTGGCTCAGTGCTCAGGACTCACTCCTGGCAATGTTTGAGGGATTCATCTTTAAGAAAAGTGTCCTACCGTTTTACTATTTTTTCAGTTCACAGGGGAATTATTGTTAGGACACAGTTTTCTACAGTGCTTTTGGCTCTTGAGTTTATATAAAATTTCCTTTTGTATCTAAACATTTTCCAAGAACCCTTATAACAGAGTGCATTATTGAAAGGTAGTATCTAAGCTATGATTTATGAACACTGTTTCTGTTTCTAACCGAGAGTTCAGACCTAAGTAATTCAGGGTTACTTTAAATGTTTTAATGTATATGTGTAGCTGAGGAACCAAGAATGATACCCCAGGGTTGAGGCATGACTCAGAATCAAAGTCATTTTTAATCTCCTCAAAGAGAGAAAGAATCTGAACCAAATCAGAGATGATATTGTCCTGAAGACAAAACATCACAAAATAGAATTGACTCTGATAGCTATTTTAGGCCAAGTGAAAAATAAGTATAAGTAGAGGATATTGTCACAGAAAGGAATATTTAAGTATATGCCTAGGAAGAAGCAGAGAAGAGAATAATGGATTTATACTTTCCAATTCAGATTATTTGCCTGTTACTTGTTCCTGCTTCTTTCGTATTGTAAAATCACTGCATAGAAACATATAAACAATAAACCTGTATTTTTTCACTTCACTCATTTTTTGTTATCTTTCTTAAATAATAAAAATTTTGACTATAAAAAGAACTTGATTCTTCCTGAAACAAATGTATTATGATCAATTTTGTCAACTGTGTGATATATTTTCTTTATATAAATTTTAAAAAATTAAAAAAATGGCTTATCCTCACCAATAAAAAAAAAGAACTTGGATTTAGGAAAGAAAATTGAAGTATGTTACTTCAGTTGGAGAGAAATAATTGATGTGGGAGCTGGAAATTTGCAAAGCCTGTTTGAAAATGTGAAGATGTGTATCTACCACAGGTTCTTTGTATAGGGAAGTTTATTATTATCATGATGATGATGATGATGATGATGATAATGATGATGAACTTTGGACCATACCCAGCTGTTTTCAGTGCTTATTTCTGATTTTGCAATCAGGGATTACTCCTGGTAGGCTCAGCTGGTATCATATGCAATGCTGAGGGGACTCACCCTGGGCCCTCTGTGAGGCAAATAAATTCTTTACCTTCTATAATACCTCTTCAGGTACCTTTCCATTTTTAGAAAAATATTTTATAAGTAGAACTTGGGTTAATATTCTTGTATATCAAATTGCATTTTATTTTATATTTATGCACAACATTATCTACTAGAGATATTGAAGCAGTTGAGTAGAATGATAAATCCTAACAGTATTTGAAAAAAAAAGTCAAACCTTTTCAAGTGTAAAAAAAAAGTGTAAAAGAGTCACGTAAAAATGATCAAACATTAAGGATCATGTAAAAATAAAAAAAAAGCATGTTCTCATTTAAACAGAAAAAACTAGACAGTAAAATTTTAGAGAACTACATCAAGTAAATATGAGAAAAAATTTTAAAAGGCAAAAAGTTTGAGGTAGAATGCTAAAGCCAAATTACAAATCTGTCAGTATCAATACTCTGAAATATGTTTAAAACCACAGCTCAGAATATAATGGCAAAGATAGCTGGTAAATTATTCCTAGCTGTGTAAAAGAAGTTGAGAAATTTTGCTATAGGATAATTAAAATGTAAACGATGATATAGATGTTTAATTTCAAGTGCTTTTTCAAAACCTGGTAATTTCTATGTTGTCAGGGAAATGAGATGATAAAAGTCAGCTTCCTGGCTTCAACTAAAGTTATTTCTCTTTATTTGTTTTATATAAACAATTATACACAGAACAGTGATATTTCATTTTCAATATTGTCATCAATTTTCAAAAGTAAAAGTTTATAAAGGAGCTGGACTGATAGTACTATGGGCATGGTGTTTTGCACACTGTTGATTTGGTTTGATCCCTAGCACCTCACATGGTCCCACGAGCCAATGAGTTGTAATCCCTGGGTGTAAAGCCTGGAATAACTCCTGAACACTGTTTAGGATGACCTACCCACAAAATAAATGCAGGTGCAGTAGGAAGAAAATGAAGCAAACCGAGTTACTCATGTACAATATACTTTTGCAAATCTACCCAGATATCATTTTAATGGTCTCATTGCTGACTTTAGATTACTATTTGTTACTGTTTTTTTCAGTATACCTATTTCCAGTTAACATTAGAATAACTACATATAAGTTGAGCATCTGTTATTTATGATTCGTATTTTTCTTAGACACACACATATAAATTTATATAAATATATCAATTTTAGACATAAAATGCATTTATATTTAATAAAATTTAATATTTTTAATTATTTAATATATTAAAATTATATCTGTGGGGCACATTGTTTGCTTTCTTTTTGTAGATAAGAAAATAGGTTGTTAAATAAAATAAAATTAATAGGTTGATACTTTGAGCAATATATAAACTGATTTTGTTGTGGATATAAAGAATATTTTGCTATTGTTTCCAAAATTCTAGGAATCTTTAAGCTAACATTTAAAAATGTCACATTTTAGATATCACAGAAACACATATGTGGGTTAATAATTTATTCTTTAAATGGAAAAAATGAAAGGATCTTAAATGGCAATTAAAATGATCAGTTTGAGTTCTCTTAGTTATATTGTCATGCATTGTGACCCAAAAACCTTCAATTTCAGCAATAAAATCTAGAAGGAAATGAGGAAGAACAACAAAGAAAATTACCTAATTTATTTTTAATATAAAAGAAACATAATAGAGAAACATTCAAATGATGAAAATGTAGAAATATGTAAGTTATGTTTGTATTGTAGAGATTTAAATTACTTTCGAGCTACTCAAAACCATGATATCATTTGAGGGTTAGAATTTATTTATTTCTGGAGACGTAATAAGTATATTTCAATTTTCTTAAATGAGAAATTTATGGTAAAATTGAAAGATGATCTTTACCTTTATTGATTATTTTAATTCCAAGTTAGAACTGGGGCCCACTTTAGAATTACTTCTAGTCCACAACACACATATATTTCTCTCTCATGCTTTAATAAAGAAAACTACACATTCAACTCTCAACACACTCAGGTTTTATACTCTTCTTCCTAATGTACCTTCACAGAGAAAAAAAGGACAATGCAAAAAGACCTACCCCAGAGAGATTCCATTCAATTTCTTAAGCTTTTCCACAGCAAAGCAAAATTAAAATATTTATGTGAGTGTAGCTTATCTATGTTTCTCAGTTACATCTGTTTTGGAGAAATAATTATATATTGCATTATTCTATCATTACTCAATTTTTATGTGTAAAATTATTTCTAAATTAAATTGCATCAGAAATAATTACTCCTTGAGGTCATATTTTTGTTTTCATATATCTTCAGTAGGTATTTAGGCATGTAACAATAAAAGACACCCATTGCTTGTGATGAGTTAAATAAAATCATTTTGGTGACTTTTCTAAAGTCTTGTCTTTTTGGAGAATTTTCTAAATACATTATCAGGTCATCCACAAACAGTGAGAGCCTAACTTCTTCCTTTCCTATCTGGGTGCCTTTGATATCTTTTTCTAGGCAAATTACTATGGCAATTACTGCCAGAACTATATTAAATAGAAGTGGTGATATGGCATTCATGTCTTGTTCCTAATATTAGAGGAATGGCTTTTATTTTTCCTATTGAACATACTAAATCATCTTGTGGTATATGGCTTTAACTATATTGAGAAAATTTTCTTCAATAACCATTCTGCTTGCTTTTTATCTTTCATTGATAGGTGCTGGATCTTATCCTCTGCTTCTATAGATACAATTATATAGTTTTAATATTTTTTATTGATTTGGTGTATCATGTTTATTGACTTGCATATGCTAAACCATCCTTGCACCTCTGGAATAAAACCTTCTTGGTTTTATTTTTGTGATGAATTGTTGGATTCTGTTTGCTTGTGTTTCATTGATCATTTTTGCTTCTGTGTTTATTAAGAATATAGATTATAATTTTTCTCTTTTATTAATGTTTTTATATTTTTTCATATTTATCTTTATGTTTGGAAGTGGTTATGTTTCTTTAATTTCCCAAAAGAACATGAAGGGGGTTGGCAGTATTTTCTCTTTAAAGGTTTGAAAGAATTCACGAATTCACTATTGAATCCATCTGAGCCAGGGCTTTGTTTTAGGGAACATTTTCAAGTATTATGTCAATTCCCTTCATAGGAATGGGCCTTTTAAGGTATTCCAAATCATCTTTGTTCAACTTTGGGAGGTTAGAGGAGTTAATAAATTTATTCATTATTTTAGGTTCTCTCATTTCATAACATAAAAATTCTTTATTTTTTGCTTGTTTTGTTTCGTTTTTTTTTTGTGGGTGGGCACACTCGGTGACACTCAGGGGTTACTCCTGGCTATATGCTCAGAAATAGTTCCTGGCTTGGGGGACCATATGGGATGCCAGGGGATCCAATCACAGTCTGTTCTAGGCTAGCATTGGCAAGAAAGATGACTTACTGCTTACACCACTACTCTGGTCCCAGTTTAAACATTCTTAAGTTAATTTCTGATGCTGGAAATTGAACCACGGTCAGTCCTGGATTGGCAGCATGCAAGGCAAATGCCCTACCACTCTCCGGTCTCTGCAGCCCCTATCTCCTTCTTTGTGAGCCTTGCTAAAAAAAGCCTTGCTTTTTTTTTTTTTTTTTTTTTTTTTAATAATTGACTCTTGCTCTCATTGGTTTTATTTGGGGTTTTTATTTTGATTTCAGTTCACTAATTTTTGCTCTGATATTTATTATTTCCTTCACCATATCTGCATTTAGCATATTTTGTTGGTCATTTTCCAATTTATTAAGCTATTTAGATTAAGCTAAATGCATAGCTTATATAATGCTACTAAGCTATTTATATAGGCCCTTTTTTCCTTCCTGATTAATGGCTTCAAAATTTTCTTTTTAACCCACTTTTGCTGTATCTAACAAATTCTGATAGCTTATGTCCTTATTTTAGTTATTTACAGGAATCTTTTGATTTCCTTCAAATATGAATGTGAGTATGGCTGGTAAAATATTTTTGATTAGTAATTTATTTTGTTGATTTTTTTTCACTGTACCTATATATTTAGGCCTGGAGGTTTCTGTTTGGAAAATATACTGCAAATTTTAAGGACACTTCTTTTTATGTTAATTTCTTCTTAGACTTTGCTGCTTTCAGAATTCTTTATAAAACTGTGGTTTTTATCTTTTTGATCAGGATGTGTCCTGGAGTATTTCTATTTGGATCTTTTACAGTTGGTTCTCTTTGGCCATCCAAGATGTAATTTCTGGTGCTATTCAGTTCTTGAATTTCTCAGCAATAAGGAACTGTTTTTGTTTTGTTTTGTTTTGTTTTGTTTTATAGGAGTTGTCTTCCTTGCCCTCTGGGATGCCAATGTTTCTTATGTAGTTTCTCTTGAGTTTATCCCAATATTCTCTTGTCAATTTTTTAAATTCTTAAGTTTTATTCCCATCTTTAGCTGTTGTCTGGAGGTATTTGTAACACATCCTCAAGCTCATTGATTCTGTCAATGGTTATTACTTTGCTGCAAAGGCCTCCGGTGAGTTGTTTTTCATTTTTTCTAGAATATATTTTTTTAGTTCTGTCAATTCTGTTTGCAGTTTTATCATTTCTATCCTCATTTCTTATTTAGTTTTGTTGACTCTCTATTAACTTATGTTTTGGAGTTCCTTGAACTCCTTCAAATTTATTATCAGATAAGTTATATAACTAACTTATATTGGTAAAGTCATATACTAAGTCATCAGAACTACCATCTTAGCTATCTAAGCATTGAGGGTTCTGTATTGCTCCCCTATTATGACCTTTGGAGTTTAAAGGCATATATATTGTAGTGGTCTCATTGACTGGAAAAAATATGCTCCTGTTAAACAAACCAGAGCCCAGATACGGTAGCTGGGAGTCTCCTTCCTTTGCACTGGCACTTCTCTATTCCTTGGGGTATATTGACCTGTATGTGAAAATGTAGCTTCTAAATCTCAAAGAGGACCCTGCCTCTGCTCTGTTTGCCTGCCTTAGTTTCTTGAGACTATAAGGCTTTATGGACTCCAGGCAAGATGGTAGAAGACCCATTATTTTTTCCTAGTGTTTCTCTTTCACTTAGGGCACACTGATCTAAGCCACAAAGGTGTTTATGAGACATAAAGAGGGCCCCACTGCTTTTATGTAATGCCCTGCTTAGTTTTTTGATATATAGAAACTATTTATGGCTAAGTGGAACTGGGAGGAAAAAATGATTAAAAACTAAAACATTCATTGAAATACATGTGGAACTAAGGGTGGATATCAATTAAATCAAAAATTAAACAAAGGCTTATGACAATGTTTATTAAATAATAAAATAATTTTGACTGATATACGGGAAGCTGCAAATAGTGCAAATGAAGAAAACTATTTAATAATTACTTCTACAAAGAACAAAGTCAATGCCTTTGAAATTTATTTGTGAATATATTTAGGACTCATGTCTTACTAATACAATCCTATTTTTATTGTCCTATTTATTGATGCAAGGCAATAAACAATTGAATTTGAAAAATACTAACATAGGGACTACACAGGATGATGGGTTTTACATGTGTATACACTCCATAACAATAAGTAGGAACTTCCTAAAATTCAGAGTGTTACCTATATGTTCTTCCCAGTCAATATTGTCTTTCATAATTAATATTTTTATATTATTCTACTGTCAATTAAATGTGCATGCTCTTGACCTTTACATAAGTCTGATTATATATAGTAAGTACTCTATGACTTTTGTTCATTTCATGTTTGTAATAAAATATTTTGAGAGTACCAATTTTATTTTTTTTGCATAACTGATTGCTTGAATATATGATAGATATCCATCAGTTCTGATAATGTCGGAATTTTTATAGTTTGAAATATTTAAGTACATTGTTTTCAATATTGTTATTCAAGTCTTCTTATAAACAAAGCTTCATTTACATAAAAATATACCTAAATAAGAAAATATAAGATTATAACACATGTTTTTAATATGAATGGATAAAGAATTTACAAAAGTAGAGAATATTTAAAGGGCTATAGAGGAGGCTGGAGAGATAGCATGGAGGTAAGGCATTTGACTTGCATGCAGAAGGATGATGATTCGAATCCTAGCATCCCATATGGTCCCCCCAGCCTGCCAGGAGATATTTCTGAACATTGAGCCAGGAGTAACCACTGAGCACTGTTGGGTGTGACACAACAATTAAAAAAAAAAAAAGGGCTATAGAGCATGCATGGCTTTTAAATGCCCTAAAATCCATCTCCAGTACTGCATCTTATCTTCCAACCCTCTCCAGTAATGAACCTTGAGCATGATGAATCCCCAATGGCATGGCCAAAATATAAATTAAAAACTTACCAAGTTGGTAAACCACTTAAAATGATATGAGTCATTCCTTCATTTATTTGTTTGTTTAATTGTTTAATTTTTGTCACACCCAGCTCTGTTTACAGCTAACTTCTGGCTCTCTGCTCAAGGATCATTCCTGACATGGTTTAGGGTACTATATGTAGTACTGGGTATAAAAAAGAGGTTAGCCACAAGTTTGGCAAGTGCCTTTACAACTGTACTATCCCTGATCTGCCTTTCATTTTATGGCAGTTTTTTGTTGAGCTGAGAAAACTTAATATGGTCAATTTGAATTTTGCTTGTCTTACCTAATTGTAAGTTTTATTATAATTAAATTTCTTGATATGCAGCATCTTATATACCATATCTTATATACCAGAGCTCTGGAAGCAATAGCATTCAAAAATGTTCTACACTGTTCATGGAGTTGAGAAACACATAAGTCATAAATATAGAGGAAGGAAAGAGAATCTTTTGAAATTCAGTCAATATGCAAGCAAATCTTGCTCCTCCCCTCTGACCTACTATCTGTTTTCAGAATGTTTTATAATTAAAGATATGTTAACAACCAGCTTACTTCCTCCCCATTTTCTGTCTCCTTCTCTTCTTCCCTTATTTGTTCCTCCCTTTTTCTTCTCCCTTTATCCTCATATTTCTTCCTTCCTCCTTCTTTCCTGAGTACCTTTATAAACTATTATTATTTAATACTTATTAGAGTTTTAGGTCTGTGCTTATAATATATAGATATTTGCTCTATTATGCACAGCTTATTTTTTCACTTGCTATTAAGGTGCTGTGATTTACAATTTTGTTAGTAACAGATTTAATAATGTGCTATCATACTACACTAATTATTAGTGTCATTTTACCTTCACTAATGACCCATAGGTTCCTCCCATTCACTTCAATCCCCTTGATCACATCATTTTGTAGAAAACACTCTGGTTTTGTTGCTTTGGATAATTTTAATTCCCTTATTAATAATTTCCTTATAATCCAAATAAAAGATAAACTGTTTTGTTTTTCCTTTTCTTCTGACTTCCTTCAATATTATAACCCCTAGTTTCACTTCTATAGAAGTAAAATATATAATTTTAATCTTATATATGATTGATATGCCATTAGATATATTTGCCAATTATTGGACCCCTGGGTTGTTTCCAGAAATTGGTTCTTGTGAATATATCTGCAATGAACATAAGAGCACAGACCCTTTTTCAAAATAATACTTTTGGCATCATGGGGTTGATTAAAAGAAATAGAATTTATAGGTTTTATGGAAACTTAGCTCTTAATTCCTTCAGAAGTTTTCCATACTGTTTTGCAAAATGACTGTACCAGTTAATATTCCCACTGAAAGAAACAGGATACATATTTATTTCCCCCACATCTCACCAACACAAATTGTTCCTATTCTTTTTGATAGGTGACATCTCACTGGTGTGAGAGGTGACAATCACTTGTGTGAGATGTTAACTCAGTGTTGTGATGGTTTTTTTTTTGATCACTACTTTGAACATTTCATTCCATTTTCTTTATGCTTATTGGGTGTCATTTGAGAATTTTTATGTTAATTTTATTGCAATTAAGGCTTCGTCTCTTATGCCATTGTGAGTAGACTGTATCTTTCTTTGTTTCTGTCATTATGGTTACACAATACCTTGCTATTTATCTGCTTGAGTTTGGTTTGTTTGTTGTTCCTTGGAATTCTAAGATTAATGCACAACTCCATTCCCAGGCTGGTAATTTCTCAGCTATTATGTCTTCCATGAGCATTAGTCCCATTTCTTTCTTTACTGTCTTGGAAATTGTTTTCATGAGTCATTTCAAACATACTGTATTTTCCAGCATCTAAAACAACTGGCTTATCATATGACCCCCTACTTTTCTTGTTCAAATATAAGGATTAGGTTATATTTGCCTTATAAGACTGCCTCTCTTTTTAATGCACATCAAATGGGAATTAAAAATGTATAAGAAAAAGAATAGAACCCTCAAAGGTTAACAGCATATGTTTAATAAAGCTAGACTTTGGAGTGCCAACAATTATTTTGCATTTGTCATTTTTAGTGAGTGACTGTGATTTTTTTAAATTGTGATCTACATTGAGAGCAGGGAGAGCTGACTCCTCCAAGAGCAGCTGACTGGGGGGCAGTGATTAACAGGGGAGAGAGAGAGAGAGAGAGAGAGAGAGAGAGAGAGAGAGAGAGAGAGAGAGCCTCAGAGAGAGAGAGAGAGAGAGCCTCAGAGAGAGAGAGAGAGAGAGCCTCAGAGAGAGAGAGAGAGAGAGAGAGAGAGCCTCAGAGAGAGAGAGAGAGAGAGAGAGAGAGAGAGAGAGAGAGCCTCCTCTGTGTCCAATAAAAGCAGAACAGAGGACTGAGCACCAGAAAGCCGCATACCAGCGATGACATCCGGGGCTGGATGAGATGCAGCACTGGATAACTCAGCTCCTCTGTGTGCCCTGAAAGATGAATCAGGACAAGCAGAGGACCGAATGATGACACCTGGCAGCTGCATGGGATGTGGCAGTAAGAGGAGGGCAGATCACTCATCCCTGAAACTAGAGTTTCAGCATGCCGTTTACCAGCATAAGACAATCCCGGACATTTAAGTTTTTCATGGCTTAAGTCATTTTATAAGTCGGGAAATATAGTATGCTTTCATTTTTATTTATTTACGTAAATATTCTTTTTTTTTTTTTTTGGTTTTTGGGCCACACCCGGTGACGCTCAGGGGTTACTCCTGGCTATGCGCTCAGAAGTCGCTCCTGGCTTGGGGGACCATATGGGATGCCGGGGGATCGAACCGCGGTCCATCCGAGGCTAGCGCAGTCAAGGCAGGCACCTTACCTTTAGCGCCACCGCCCGGCCCCACGTAAATATTCTTATTACCTTTTCTTTATTGGTGATCTTAAATAACTTGTCTTCACAGTCACTGATCAATTTATTTTGGCTATTTCCTTCTATTGCAGAATACTGTTTTTGTTTTCATTAGACCCTTTGTTTTTGAGTTTTTGTTTGTTTGTATGTTTTGGGGCCATACCCGGTGACACTCAGGGGTTACTTGTGGCTATACACTCAGAAATAGCTCCTGGCTTGGGGACCATATGGGACACTGGGGATAGAACCTAGGTCCATCGTAGGCAGCCGCATGCAAGTCAAATGCCCTACTACTGTGCTATTGCTTCAGCCTGAAGGCTCTTTGTATTTGAAAGAGTTCATCATATTTTATCAAAATTTCTTCAATTTTAATGAATCTTTTCCAATAGTTACATAAGGTGAGTAGACATCAAGATTTTTTGTGCCAAGGACTTTCTGAACTTTACCCTCAATTATTAATGCAACAATTTTTTTCTTTTTTTTTTTTTTCATTGTTCCTGATGCTCTGTGGGAGCTTAGAGTGAAGCTTGAAGTTTCAGGTTGTCTGAGAAGTAATCTTGTGCAGGGTTTTAAGAAAATTTTCTCTCAGGGAATCCTTCTGAACTAATGAGAGCAGAAATTGGGGAAGGTCTGACAAAATCAACTTGACTGGTTTTCTTTTCATTTATTGGTAGTACTGTTTATTTTCTAGCTATCAATGATAAAGATTTAATTTTAATACAAAAGATGCTGTCTATTTAGACTAATACTTGAAATCATAAGGACTGTACAATAATAGTTGTTTACAAACAGCTTGTAAATCTAACTAATACTCTTATATATTATTTATCAAAAGTAATAATTGCCAGATTAAATTTGAGTCAGTATTTATATATATCTACTTAGATATTTTTCCATGTGGCTAGAACTTTAAATATACAAGACATCTATGGGTAGTAATATCACAGGCGGTACTCAAAGGATTCAGAGCCTAATAACTCAATACTGTTGTCCAAAGATCTGGTACATTTTGGGCAAATGGAACTAGCTTCCAGAAGGCCAAGTTTGATGCTGGTTGGATGGTGGAGCATGTGTGGAAATAGACCCTCGAGCCTAGTTTTTGCCAGGCATACACTCCTGTTTTTTATTTATCCCCCAAACTAAGGTTACTAGATAGTGCGTAAATCAAGCACATAAAATGTATGAACTTTAAAAAACTTATGAGACTAATTAAAACCAACTGTTATGCAAAAGCATAAAAATGAGGAGGGGAGTAATTGGTTAAAATGCTTAATGTACACATGGATGACCTAGGTCCATCTCTGGCACAACATATGGTTCCTTGAGCCCCACAACCTAAACACTATCAGGTATAACTTCCCCAAAATAAATATGAATGATTAAAAACATTTAACTAAATGTGTTAAACTAATTTAGATTATAATACTTTTGTGCTTTTACTAATCATGTTATTGATATTTTATATATGTATGTACACATACATACAATAAATACAACACAATTATAATAAAATATGATATTATGTACTGAATTACATGTGGGTTGAACTAAAAGACACAGTTAAATGAAATAAATCAGTGAAGGATAAATATTGAGTTATGTCTCTCATCTGTGAGACATCATTCCCACAGATGAACAAAGAATGAGATGAACAGAAAAAAGAAAATGGCTGTTATCTAAAAATTTAAAAATGCATGACGTTTTGTTGTGGAACTGATATTATCACTTACTGAGGAGGGTTGGTGCAAAGATAGAACAAAGGAACAGGCTAGGGAAGATAAGAGTATAATGTCGAAGTTTTGGGTCACTGGTTGTGAAGGTGCAGTTATTTTTGTACATCAAGTCCATGAAAGTTAGCACTACTGTAACAAGATTACTAAATTTTCAAATATAGTAATAAAAACAATAACGTTTTAAAAAATAGAAATTCATCAACATTTTAATTTTCACAATATTCTTTCTGCTTGACCTCAAGCTATGCTTACACAAATTTTTAAGCAGTTATATAAATGCTTAAACGTTAAATTTTTCATTGTCCTTAATGTGTTTTTCACATTTCTTACTTTTCTAATGACATCCCTTAACTTCTGTATATGTCTTATGCATTTCTCCAATAAATATATCCATATATTAAGTTTTCTTTAGTGAAATAATTTTCAAATGAAACTTTCTTGAATTTTCAAAGATGAGTCTGTTTTAATACTTTATATAGAATTGCATTTTCAACATTTTCTTTTTAATTTACTTTTAATATATGTCTAGTCATCTCAGCTGAATTGTAACTTCCTTGAACTGAGGTATCTAACTTTACAGCTATCATATTTTCCACTATGTATTGTTTTTGTAGGTGCTCACTCATTATCTGTTGATCAATAACCCACATGTTATAAACAGCTTTACATGGTGTGGAAGTAAAAGATGTCAAATAACCAGAGACATATTGTTTCTACTTTTACAGATGGAGAAGGTGGATATCTATAATTAGGAACAAAAGAGAAACATAATGAATCAATTTGATGGCAAATAAAAACATAAGAAGATTAGTAGGCTTTCCTTTTCTCATATAGCTCAATAGAATAATGTGGAAAAAGAATGATGGAAGAAGAGATAAAAATACTGTAATTAAAGTTGCCTTCAGTTTCATCATATTAATTTAGAAACCCTGGCAACTATGCTCCACAGGAGACAGAAAATGATCGATGTGTCAAATTACTGCTTCCTATAGCAATATGAGGGCATTTCTTGAACTGATTCTTATCTACAGACAAAACAGAACCAGCAAATTAGTATCACTGAAGTGAAACTTTTCAATATAATTATATCAGGTGAAAAAAATGAAATAAAAGTAATTATTCACAAAATAGTTTATAACTTTCTCAAGATTGGCCACAAAGTAGTCTAAGAAAACTAATGAGCTGTGCACATTAAAGTATTAAAAATTAATATATATATAACAGATGTACATAGTATTCACTTTTAAGTTTTGAGTGGAAAATAATTACACTTTATAATTCATTCAGTTAACATCAACTGAATACCTATTGATTGTCAGTCACTAAGTACTTACTATATGATACTCTAGGATCTAGCTATAAATAAGAGATGAAACTCTTAAATTTAGATCATAGATTATTGCAAAGGATAAATGAGAAATAATAGGTAATTGTGAATTCAATGAAAAAGAAAATTCTTATATGGGAAACAGATAACGGTGACCAATTATATGTGAAATGACAAGGAGTTTATCACGGTGTAGGTAGCATATAAATGATAATCCATATGGTATAAAGAATAGAACAGAGCTGAAAGAGGGAACAATATAGGGGAAATAAAACACTTTTTAAGATTTATTTGTAAGAGTTTATTATTCATTTACTGTTGCAGACTGAGTTAAGATAATTTATATTATCCAAATCATGTCATTTTATGGTTCACTCTGATTTGGAGAGCAAGGAGAAAGCTAGGTGAATTTCTGATGCAAACTTATTTCTAACTTATTACCCAAACTTATATTAAAATAATGAAGTGCTAGGTCTACCTTTATTACAAATTAAATAATTTTATTACCATGCACACAATTGACTAATCATAGAAAGCAATTTTATTATAATTCCTGCTCATTAATTTTATTCATTTGTTTTTAAATCACATCAAAAGTACTATTCTGTGGTGAATAGATCACTTTTGGTGGACTCGGGGACAATATATGGTGAAGCAGAGCCCAAGGCAAATATCCTACCAACTGTACTATTGCACTGGAGACTCTGTTCTTTTTTTCTTTTTTTTTCTTTTGGTACTCCAATAACAAATACATAAAGAAGTTCATTCCAAATCAAATGAAGCAACATTCAGATAGAAGAGAACTCAACTATTTTTTTTATAAATAATGTATAGAAACTTTCACTAAATGACAGTGAAGTTCTGGAAGACAATAGAATTCTAGGGGCTGGAGCTGTGGCACAGCGGTGGGGCGTTTGCCTTGCATGTGGCTAACCTAGAACGAACCATGGTTCAATACCCTGGCATCCCGTATCATCCCCCAAGCCAGGAGAGTGATTTTTGAGTGCATCACCAGGAGTAACCCCTGAGCGTCTCCGGGTGTGGCCCAAAAAACAAACAAGTAAAAATAGAATTCTAGACCAAGTGTACTGTTTCAGAAATAATAAAATGCCTAACTGAATATATTATACTTTCAAAGAAGTAATTCAAATATTTAACCAAGTTTGTGATTTAATAACATCACTTTTTAAAGAAACTATAAGCTCCATTTTGCAAATATTTTAGCTCTCAATTAAAGGTATATATTGTCATACACCTCTAAAATCTTTTTACTTTTTGCTTTCAACTTTTCCGAGTTAATTAACACAAGTAACTTTAATTATGTCAACCATGATCATCAGGTGGTTCATGTTAAACTCTGACTAATAAACATGGCAGGAAGTTGAGACTCAGAGAATTTACCCCTATGGCGCCTGAACAGGGACATGAAAACAGAGACTTCAAAGCAGTGAGTGGGGTAAAAAGTTTTCTGGAGTACTGGGTAATTAAAGAAAATGGTATTGCTGTGACAGCCCTCTTTTACTGTACTGAATGTGCTATACTATCTACCATAGATTGTATCATTGCACATAAGCTTCCTTCTGAGTTGCCTCATGTATTCTGGTATATTTACCAACATTTTACAAGACAAACTAAACATGAAATATCCATTGAAAATTCTCCATGCTCATGCCCGAAAAAGGAAAGAGTGCTTTCACAGTAGTGAAGAGTCCTTACTCAAAAGACTTTCCTAAGGCTTGTACTGGACCCAGCAGGATGAGCAACGGAGATGGATAAACCAGAGCTATCAATCCAAGTCTTAGGTACTGTTAAATGGTTCAATGTTCAAAATGTCTTGAGATTCATTAACATAAATGACCATAAGCAGGATGTTTTTGTTCACCAGACAGCAATTAAGAGAAACAACCCAAGATGTATTTGCACAGCATCGGAGATGCGGTGATTGTGGAGTTTGATATTGCGAAAGGACAGAAAGGTGTAGAAGTTTCTCACGTAACCAGACCAATGGAAGGCAGCTGTTTTTCTCCCAAGGGAACTACATTTCACCAATTCAGTCTTCGGCCTCACTCAGCTGACTCTCAGGCAGGAGAGACCAGGCGGTGAAGGGGAGCAAGCAGAAGACTCATAACAGCATTTTAGATGCTGGTGCCCACCACCCTTCTACAGATGGCGCTTTGTTGTAGTCTCTCAACCAGTAGCATCCAATAGAGGACACTGGTCAACTGTGGATGTGTGTATATGTGTCTGTGTTGTAAACAAAAGCTTTTCTCTCTCCCTCTAACACCTTCCTTTTTGGCCTCAGAGTGTTCCCCTCCTGTATCTTTTCAGATACATGCTACAAGAGGTTGGAAGTCAGCTTGCAACGCAGCTGAACACATTAAGCAACTTCTTCCAGTAGATCTTTGAGTGGTGTTAGATATGGAATTGCAGATCATGACTACTCTCCCCTAAGAGATCACTTAGTCATGTGATCACTATCAATATTTCCCCCATCTTTGGGTGTTTTTTACAAATAGAAGAGGGGAAATTATACATCTATAAAGCACTTTACTTTGTCCTTTCACCTTTTCTGAGTTAATTAGCACAAGTATCCTTATTATGTTAACCTTGACCCTCAGGTGATTAGTTAAACTCGGGCTAATAAAAGAACTTATGCCCACAGTTATATTTTGATATCTTAAACTTTTTGCATAAGTGACAACTCAGGAACGTAAGGTACTTGCTGAGTAAGGTAAGTTAATCATTAAATAATTACTCATGTTTTTAAAACCTAATTTTACTAACATATTTTGTCATTTATATTGAGGTACCTTAAACTAAGTGATAGAAAATAATCTCAGGGGCCGGAGAGATAGCATGGAGGTAAGCCGTTTGCCTTTCATGCAGAAGGGCATCAGTTCGAATTCCAGCGTCCCATATGGTCCCTTCCGCCCCCCCGTGCCTGCCAGGACCAATTTCGGAGCATGGAGCCCTGAGCACTGCCGGGTGTGATCCAAAAACCACAAAAAAAAAAAAAAAAAAAAGCACAATAGTGCATTTCTGGTTTCACAAGTCACATAGACATGTAAACTTTGAATTACGACTTTCAAAAATAGATAAAAAGTTAATATATGGCTATTATTCAATTACATAGCAGAGGCAAAATTCTTTAAAATGGGACTTAAAATATATTAGACTTAAGAATAGTTTCTTAATGTAACATGGTATTTTATTTTGCTTCATAAATGATATTTCAACTAAGATAAAAGAACATTTTAGACCAGGGTAATAACATGAATAAACAAAAGATGCAAAGACTTTAAACTACAATAATAAAAATGGGTTTATAACAGATTTACAGCTATCCCCAACCCACATTACTGAAGTATAGTGACAATCATACATTATTAAAGTATATAATGTAATTATTTGAGATATATATGTATTTAACACATTTATCACAAATTAACGTAACCCACATCTCAGTTACCTATGCTGAACATGTTAGGAAACTTTCAAACTTACTAATTTTCTACTTTAGTACAAATTTGAAGTACACAGTAGCTGTAATGTTATTATTATTTACATGAGCATATAACAAAGAAAGTGGATTAAAACAGCTTCAATTATTGTGTGTGGAATAAATAAAACCCGTTTTTCAAATAGGTTTAGAATATGTATTTCTTAAATATTTTTACAAATATTCGGAACATTTATAAATCAAAACTTGATTTTGAGTAGCCAACAACATAAATAAAACAGCAAGGATTGCTGAATGTTCTTCATAACAGTTTGAGAAAACTAACAGAAAATGTCAGAATTTACTTTTCTGAACTCTATGACTTAATGATAGGCTTAAGGAAAAAAAAACAAAACCAAAAACATAACAAATAAAGCCATGCCAATCTCATCTCAGTCTGCAGAGTTTGTATAAAGGGCATGACATGAAGTCCCTTAGACTAAAATTATGTGAGGTGCACAATGACTGGGCCTGACTTGTCATACTCCTGCTTGCTGATCCAGGTCAGCTGGAAGGTTGACAGTGAAGCCAAGATGGATTAATAATCAATAATTAATTAATTAATTAAATTGGTTGGATCTTGTAAAGAACAGTGTTCATTGTAACATTTTGACTTTTTCTAACCCTCTTTTGTGCACCTTCAGTTCCTTTGAGTGCCTTGAATAATATCTCACATTCACAGTAAAATCAGCTAGCCTTGCAGCCACCAAGTACTCTGTGAGAGCAAATTTGGAGTTATTGCAAACTTCATTGCCAGATAATTGCCATATTAGTCATGCCTGGTGCTTCCGTGGGAGGCATTCCTCACAAAGCTCTTTGCTTTTGATAAAATTTCAAGCTCATCCAAAGTGAAACGTCTTTTCACTGGGGATTATTTTCTGAAAATTATGTAGAGTAATTGTTTAACTTTACAATAGTCGGTCACACTTGGAGAGCTGTCCAGTTCCTGTGTATATGCAGGAAAGAATTCATGAAGAGCATGAAGACAAGCAATTTTGCATTTATTAAGAAAATAGTCCAGGGTAGTAGAATAAAGCATGAGGTATTTGCCTTACCATAGGTTACCTGGATTCAGTCTTCAGCATCCCATATGGCTCAGGGATCCCTGAGGGATCTCTGAGCACAGAGCCAGAATAATTGTGGAGTGTTTCCAGGTTTGACTCAAACTCCTCCCCCCCCCCACAAAAAAACCCTTTAGCTGGTGAGTTGATTACCATTACATAATTACAGATACAAAAAATAAAATGATATAGGTTTTCTTATCCAAAATTTTGATAAGTTGCATTATACATATCTCTTTATCAAACAATGATTAACTTTATATAAACTAAACAAAATATTCAGAAAAATTAAATGAAAAACACTGATGCAATATAATTGAATGTACACAAGTAAAATCCAGAGAATATGGAAAATCTGAGTGTGGATGTTATCTTGAGTTCAAGAATTTAGGTATAGTTTAAATTTATTGTAGATAAAAGATATTTTAATGTTCTTGTAAGTACATAGGGGAAAAATAGTGACTGTTAGTTATATTTCAGAAAATTGAGACACTCTTTAAAATCTAATCAAATTTCAATATGTTTAAATTAAGCTTTATGTACACAGTGACTTATGTAGTTATTAAAATATACAGATTTAG
The DNA here is from genome assembly GCF_024139225.1 of Suncus etruscus. NCBI lineage: Eukaryota > Metazoa > Chordata > Mammalia > Eulipotyphla > Soricidae > Suncus > Suncus etruscus. Next base: position 60,848,123 of record NC_064852.1, on the reverse strand, counting down.
TACTTCAAAGATAAATATATGATACTTATTAATAAAATGTGTGAAGAGTCTGTCAATCTATGCCAAAGAATAACTTCAGAAAAAATACCATTTGGAAAACATAGTTTACCATATGACAAAAAAAGATTCATTGCATGTTTGTTTTGTGTGTGTGTGTGTGTGTGTGTGTGTGTACTATCACTCCAGGTTTTAACTATTTTTTTTATATAAAAGTAGAATTTCTGGGCCGGAGCAATAGTGTAGCTGTATGGCATTTGCCTTACACATGGCTGACCCAGGATGGACCTGGGTTCCATCCCCAGCATCTCATATGGTCTCCCAAGCCAGGAGCGATTTCTGAGTGCAAAGCCAGGAGTAACCCCTGAGAGTTAACCGGGCATGGCCCTAAAACTAACAACAACAACAACAGCAAAAAAGTAGAAATTCATGAAAAAAAATTATCACTGATCTTAACCTAGTGAAAATGTATCTGACTAATTGTTTTCAAACACTCATTTATTTGTTAGGTCAGAACAAAGAATAAAGTGAAGTAAGATAGGGCATATTAAAAAGATATATTTACCTATTTGGAAAGAGATAAATATGTTCAGGAAAAGTAGCAACCAATTCATCACACAAGGAGAGATAATAAACAAGGTTAAAGCATACTGAAACAAAACACTTAAAGATAGGGGATGACATACCAGGATCCAGTATTTTAAATATGAAATGTAAGTGATTCCTCGGCAAAGATTATAGGGACAAAAGCTTTAAAACTGTTCTCTTCTTTTTCATCATCTTCAATGATGATATTGAGTTCCAAAAGTCACTGGAAGGGGAGGAAAATTTACCTCTAGGTAAAGAGTGTGCAAAGCCAGTGGATGACAGACTGCAATCAAAAATCCCACCAGAGCAGGAGTTAATTACAGTTGAGGGGTGTGGTTTGAGCTGAGTTTCTAGCAGTCAGCTCCATGCAGGAAAAACTTGACCCACTAAGTATTCTAATAGAAACAGAGAGTTGAAAAATAAAAAGAAAGTAAAAAGAGAGAAGAGAAAAAGAAAGAGAAGGAAGAGGAATGGAGGGGAGGGAAGGGGAATGAAAAGGAGGAAGAAGGAAGGGAGAGAAGGGGAGAGAAGGGAAGAGGGGAGGGGAATGGACGAAAAAGAAGGGGAGATAGGAGAAGGGAGGGGATGGGAGAAGAAGGAGGGAACTCTGAATGTTTGCAGGCTAGTGAATGAATACAAAGCAAAACCTTCACAAATGCTAAATTTTACTCTTCCCTCCTCTTACCATTTTTTCTCTCCTCCCTCCTTTCTTTCTGTTTTCTCTCAAATCAATTTTAAAAACTCCCAATGATTCATTAGCAGAAGAGAGCATATTTAAAACATCCTATCACTCGGACAAATGAACGTCCCTTAGGCCCCAGACACCTGTCTCTATTATCAATAAACTCAACCAAAAATACAAAAGTAGAGAAAATTGAACAGTTTTGAATCTCAGTAAGGCCTATTGGAAACACTAAGTCATCAGCAACTTTTTAAAATGCATTCCTGAAACGCTGGCGCTCATTTCCTCACGGATGGTCGTAAAGCTCTTTGAATTCCATGGGAAAAGAAACTCTAATTTCAAAAATAAACTTTGAAGTTGTTTGAAGATGAAAGATGAGACTAGCCTCTGAGCCAGCACTGAAGCTGTGGGGAGGGACTACCAGTATTTTGAAATATGCTTCACAGAACTTTATTAGAATTTAAAAGGACTGTGCAAACCGATCCCCTATGGCTCTGCCCCACTGAAGGTATGTGACAGGGTTTTAAGAGCATAACGGAGGCTAAGGTTGATGCTGACTACTATCAAAGTCTTGTTACTTGATTATACAAAACGGTTTCCCTTCAACTGAGAAGATAAAAAGCAATTATTTCAAATACTTACCTGGGAACTTAACTACTCACTTTCTGCACCTGAATCCATATAAGAGAACAAGTTAGGAATCCTACTTCTCGTTGGCCATGGAGCACTGTAATTCTTCTTTGATCGTCTATTGGTATCATTATTGCAAAACTGGTTTAGATTCCATGTGGGTTCTTGAGTTTTGCAACTAAAATTAAATTAGTGTACAATACTCTAGGTGTTTATGAAGTTATATTTAGGTATTTAATAGCATTAAGAGCATAGATATGCGCTCCTCTGTGTTCTTTGTCCAGGCCTCCAATTGACTCTTCACTGCTCTCTTGTTGGCTCATGAGTAAGTCATTCTTGGTCTATGCTGACAATTGATTAGTTCTATGATTCAAAGTCCACTGTTGTCCTGGTCTGCCACTGATGCTTTGTAGTTTCTCTGAGTCCCCATGGCCTACCTCTCAAGGTATGTAGTACAATGATTCCTTATGCTTTTGACTGTCCTTAGATCTTAGACTATGTGTATATATGGGTTGAGGGGTGAGAACTCTTGCTTTCTTGCTGCAGCTCAGGAAAAGTGAGGGATTAAAGAAAGAATGCTGTCCATCAGGATTAAGCCATTGGGCTAAGTAAAATTGCTAAACTTGTTTTAGTAAGTCTTCCCTTAAACGAAAGTGTTCTCTCTTTAAGTATTGTTATTCTTGTCTTGTAATCATTTCTATGCAACCAACTTGCTATTCAAATTACTTTACCTCAAGGTAGAGAGATTTAAAGTAAACAGTTGTACTGGCTGGATTATCTGTCACTATGGCCTTTAATCTCCATAGTACAAAGTGGGATCATTCTAATTTACAAAAATAACTTTACTGTAAGTAAGTTTTGTATTTACTAATGAATTTTAATGTTAATGATTAATTAGCAAAAATTCAAAATATTTTTATTTAAGGTTTAAACTTTAAATTACTACTTATATTTTCAGTGATATAAGCATATACTTACCTTAATGATCTATTTCTAGACTGAATCAATTTCTTCTTACTTGTATTTTTGTTCTTTCTTCTTTTTTCTTCTACCTTCTTCATTTCTTCTCTTCCTTGTCCTACTCTTCTTTTCCTATAACTATTTAAGTATATTGTCAAATATATTTATTACATTTTAATTGAAATAAAAATATATAACGGCTGTTTACTGTTAATAGTTGCTTAGGTTAAATTAAATTATAGGTTACTTAATAAATGGTTTGTGTACTATAAGAAATAATTATTTTTATAAGGGAAAACTAAATTGAAACTGTTAACTTATTTTTTAATATTTTTTGAAACTATAAACTTATTTTAATATATTTAAATTATTTAATATGGTTGATCTGATGTTTAAATATCAAATCTGAGTTTAATTTTGAGATTAAAACAAGTTCATTAGTTTCATTACTATTGTAGATTTGATGTTTTACATAAAAACAGTTTATATTGATATAGTGAAAACTTTAATGATACAACTATTGCAAAAATAATTGGAGAGAGTAAGAGAAATATGTTTTTAATTATATAATTTGCTATGTCTTTTGAAGATTTCACATCCATATTATGGTAAATAAGCTCATACAAAAATGTAGACATGGGACTGGAGAGATAGTATAGCTGGTTAGGCACTTAACTTGTGCAAAACTAACATTCATCCTATACTTGGATCCCCGAATGTTCCCCCAGTACCACCAGGAATGATCCTTGAATATAGGGACAGGAGTAAATCCTGAGAAATTGTGGGTGAATCCAAAAAATAAGAAAGCCAAAAAAGAAATGTAAACTGTACCTTATTAAATATTTAAAATAAGTCCTTAAACTTATCAACGAAATAAGATGTTAATTTGTTGAATGACAAAACTGTTTCACACAACCTCCTGAAAATCTACCTTTCTAAATGAATAAACAGAAACAAGAAGTGGCAAATCTTTGTTTACACACACACACACACACACACACACACACACACACACACATACATATCCTTTTCTTACATGCACCTTGAAGTCTGGTGTTATAAATTTGTATATTATGAGTAGTATGTTTGCCTTGAAAGCTGCTCACCTGGCTTTGAATCTCTGTTTCCTATATACTTCTCTGAAGGAATTTCTGAGTACAGAGCCCATAGTACAGATAGATATGGCCTAAAAATAAAACAACACAACAACAAATAAATTAAATAAAAATTAAAAATAAACATAAAATTATATTTTAGAGTCAACCATAGTTAAAATTGTATTCCATGAAAACTAAAGGTAGTAAAGAATAATATTTTAATAAAATATTTAAACACCATAATTACAAACATGATTGTAGTGAATCATATTAAAGTAAAAAAATTTTTTTTTGTTTTTGGGTCACACCCGGCAGTGCTCAGGGGTTACTCCTGGCTGTCTGCTCAGAAATAGCTCCTGGCAGGCACGGGGGACCATATGGGACACCGGAATTCGAACCAACCACCTTTGGTCCTGGATTGGCTGCTTGCAAGGCAAACGCCGCTGTGCTATCTCTCCGGGCCCTAAAGTAAAATTTCTGAAGAACATTACAAATAATCTTTTTGAGAAGGATGAACCTACACAATACAATGACTGTAAATACTAAACTCTGTTTTGTTAGTAGCATTCTAAAATCACCATGATATCTATTTGCCATCAATTTCTCTTTCTCTCTCTGTTAACAGAATTGTAATCATACTGAAACCATGTTCTGATAAATATGATGAAGGAAATACAATTAAAATGTCTGTACTGGGACCAAAGAAATAGTGCAGTATAGCGGTAGAACGTTTGCCTTGCACTTGGCAACCTGAGGCAGACCTGGGTTTAATCTCCTGCATCCCGTATGGTCCCCTGAGTCTGACAGGAGCGATTTCTGAGCACAGTCAGGCATAACCCCTCAACACTACTGGGGATGGTCCCAAAACCAAAACCAAAAAAAAAAAAAATAAAACAAAACAAAACAAAAAAAACCCCACACACAAAAAAACAAAAACTGAAATACTGCAGTACCTAAGGTATATTTTCTTTGCATGCAAGACCTGCTGACTTTCTATGGTTCCCTTAGGCCCACTTTACATTTGTACCTGAGGCAAAGCGAGATGTAAGCAGTGAGCACTGCTGGATATGGTCCCAAAGTCAAAAGAAAATAAGTTGTATTATAGCCATAACATAGAATTATATTGTCTTCATTTGCAGTTAGTTTTGTTGGTAGCTGTCAAATGTTTGGATCATAAAATTGTAAGATTAGAATTTTCATTTTTAGCTCTATAATTTCTGGGAAAGAAAAAAAGCTGGATGTTATATTCAATTGTTAATAGCTAATGAGTAAATCAATCATATGCCATGAGTATCCCATAAAAATCTATAAGGTGAATATAGAGTTTCCAGGTTAGTGAAAATGTAGAGATTTATAAATAATGAAGACCTTAGAAAAAATATTGAAACCCCACAGTTTTCCTACAATTTACTCAATATAACCTTTATCCTTCCAGTCCTAAATTCTATTATTATTATAATAACCATTGTTAAAAACAAAATGATTATCTGAATTTTCAATCCCACTGTTGCAAATTTATCATCTTATTCTTGGAGATTTGATATTTTACCCTTGTATTCTAATACTATTTTAGGTAGATAATATCAGAAATAAACTGATTTAATTGTGCTGGTGTGGAGAAATCCTAATACACTCACATACTGCAACGAGGTTCAGGACACCTTTCACTAACTCTCTGGCATAACGCATCAAAGGCAGAACATCATATTCAACAATGTAAACTGAGGTAAATTTGTCTGGGATTAAATGTTGGCTGTTCCAGCTACTAGTTGAGATTCTTTGCACAAATGTGCCTCAGTAGTCTTATCTATCAAACAAGTATTGTCAGAAAGTATAAAACAATTTTATGAGGACTAAAGAGAGCTAATAAAGACTAAATAGTTGGAAATATATCCAGTACATGAACTTTCTAATAATTGTCATTAATTTTGTCAATATAGTAATACTACTATCTTCTCACTTATGTAAATATTTATTGAATAGACTGAAGTAGTTATGTTGTAATACTTAATATTCACATATTGATTCATTTGAAATGATCATGACCATATATCAATTGTAACTGATTTCACTTTAAGTGTCAAGACTTCTATTTTGACTATAAACTGTCATCCCACTCAAAATAGTGTTCAAATGATCAATATTTTCAAAATTTCTAAGGACATGATTGTGATTTGCTTATGCAAGTGCATAAAGTGTTATGATTTTATATTATTAAATATTTGTAAATACAAGCTGTGAAACATTTTAGTTTTATAAAAGTTTTTTCTACTTACAAGTTTAAACTGCTGGGTTAGTGAGCTACTACAAGAATAATGTACTTATTATACATATAGCCAACATCAGTCCAATCCTCAGAAAACTGCTTATGAGCTCCTGAACCTCTGAAGAAGTGACGTCTAAGCAGAGCTAGGGATATACCCTGAATGCTAGTTCAGTTAGTTCAGTTAGTTAGTCCCTAACCTAGTAAAGATCAAATTTCTTAGAATGATATAAAACTCTAAATTCCAGACTTATATAACTTTCCAATATTATTTTGTAGAATTCTTCAATAGACTCTTTATAAACCCAAACTGCTTATATTTGCTTATTTGCACATGTGTTGCCATGCTATTATTTCAAAACACTGTATATATATATATATTTTTTTTTAAGTCATATCAGGTAGTATCCAGATCTTATTCCTGGCTCTGTGCTCAGATATCATGCCTGGTGGTGTTTTGGGGATGATAGATTGTGCCAGAATTCAAATTTGGGTCATGGTAGAGTGTTTTCAAGGTAAGGAACCTTACCTACTAAACTCCCTCTTTGGTTCCACAGCATTCTCTAAGGTGCTATTTTTTCCACATGCAATGCTCTGCCACACATTGCTAACTTTATTTAGACCAATTCAGAATCAAGCTTTACATTTCTCATTATTATCCAAACAAAAAAGAGAGCATCCTTTTATTAGATGCTCAGATCTCTTATATCTGAAATATTACCATACTGTAGTCGTTTTTCTTAATCATTATGTTTTCCCACATACCATTTGTTCCTCAAAAACTAAGATTAGTAAATTCATCAGCACCATTTCAAGGCTTAGTACAAAATATGTTACATAGAATGGTCATGAAGTTGTAGGTGGGAAAAGTGATTCCTCAAAAAAAAACCCAAAATGATTGGTCTTGGAACTCAGAAATACTGTAGGTCACCTGTCTCTTTGCTGTCTTCCTTAAAGATGCAGGTGAGCTGGGTAAGGTGGGGAGTTAGGGTGCTAATAGCCTAAAGAAAAAAAAGTACCACTGTTTTCCTGCTTAAACCATCTAAATCTTCTCTGCTTCTGAAAGTATTAAAACTGGGGAAGTCTGCAAGAGTCCCAATCATGACATGAGAGTTTCCCAACAAACCCACTGGGCAAAATCAAATTGCACCAGAAAGTCAACAATCGTGATACTAAATCTTTAGGAATTAGTATCGCAGTCTGGAACAAGGAATTTATCTGTTGAAAAAAGAAGTTTCCACTCTTAATATCTATACAGGCTTTCAGCTTTATCAGTTAGCATCAGTGAAAAAGAATGTCAGGTTAGAGATGAATTGTGAAGTAAGATATCTTTAGCCATGAAATATGAGTCCTAGTAAAGAGAAAGAGACACCCAGATTCTCATGAAAAAACCAAACTAAGAATATACATGCCAAATTGATATCTGGGTTTATCCAAGGTAAGTGTGTACCCCTATATTGGGTAACCCCAGATCTGTGAAAGCAGCTGCTTGCCTCTGCAAACATTTTTCTAGTCACTTAACAAACTGCCCCACTGGTGTTTTCTACCTAAAGAGTCTGTTTCTTGGCTATTGTCTATAGTAAGAATTTATTAACTTGTGGTAGTCTTCATTCATGTCCTTATCATTATTTTTTGTTTCTGATAGTTTGTCCTCTTTTAAAAATCCAAACCCTATATAAACCTACTCCTATACATTTCAATGTCTTTCCAGCATTCAAGTCTTCAGTAATTTATTTAATCCACATTGGCTGAATCTCTCTGCCCACAACAGAGTGAGTAAGTATGTCTGATTCTGCAAAGAGCAACTGAAAAGAGCATGGCCTTTATTGATAAGTAGCTCAAGTATAAAAATGATTATAATTTATTTACTCCCTGTATTAGGAAAGAAGAGGGGCTTCAGTAAAAATCAGAACAAAAGAAAAAACTAAGTAAAATTAAGTTCTTTGCATAGGAGAAATGCTGAAAAACAATATGGACCATAGGAGAAAAAATTTCCTCATTCTCACATCCTCTGTTTTAGGGAAATAATGAAAATGTAAACTAGGTGGAGGTTATGACAATGAGTAAGAAACAGGAAAAATGTTCAAGATAGATAAGTGTGCATGTGCATGTATTTGAGCATTATAAATAACTTTTTAGATGTTTACAGTGCGTAAAACATCAATTACGACCAACAACAATTCTCTCATTTAGCATGAAAAACACATTCTCTTTGTGTTATGCTGCCAATATGGTAGCATTCAAGTGGGAATACACCGATTGTCAACACTGTTGATTATTCATGTCTGCGAACCAGCCAAAGATAAAACATGTGCAGAGGGGAAAAGCAGTGAGTTTAGGGACGCTGGAAAACTATCTTTACTTAATCACTGCAAAAAAAAAAAAAAAAAAAAAGTCTGTGAAGCACATAAGCCATGTAAGTCAAGCAAGGAAACATCTTGGAGCAGATTTGCAAACGTTAAACAAGGGTCTTTGGTGGGAGAATATTTCAAAGCAATCTGCTTAGTGAGTATCATAGCCTGGGGGCTTGACATCTGCAGACAGCCAAATGCCTGTAGGAAACTAACAGGAACATACAAATGAACCGCATGCAATCTAAATCTATAGCGATTTTGAAAGAGGTGAAAACAATATTGAAAGAAAACCAATAAAAGCTGATGAAAAGTATTCCTGTATTACTGACTATGCTTTCCTTTTATTGTAGAGAAAATACAAATAATTCATTGAGGAAAATAAATTGTTTTGTTCTGTAATAAATTGATATTATGGAAATGAAGAAACTGGATTACTTAGAAATGATTTCATTATAGAGTTTCACCCACAAAAATAATTGGGTATATTTCTTTAAAGATGAATTTGTTCATTTGTGAAAAGAATAAAATGACTCACATTTCAGGACAGTTGTAAGCATTGTAAATAAAAATGTTCTTTATTTCAAACAGTAAATAAAATTTGTGGATAGATGCTAATATTATATTTTTAATTTTTACAAGTTTTTAATGTTTTCTTAACACTGAACCAAGAATTACAGGCCAGACATGTTCTCTAGCTACACTAGAAACTGATGATAGTAACCACTCAGTCTTACTTAAATAATCTATTCTCTTTGTTAAAATCCAACTAAAGTTTTTAGGATCTGGACTTACTTATTTATGTGCCTCTACATCTAATCGCCATGTACTTTTTAAGAAATTCTAATTAAAATATTATGTGGTTTATGAAACTGTTAACATAAGGATTCTATTTGTAAAACATCCCAGCACCATACATCAATCATAGAGTCTGCTTACATTCTTCATTATCCAGTGTCTCCCCCAAAGCCTGCCAAAGCATTATACAGGTTCAGTGTAGTCCCTCCCAAAATACCTGACATTATAAAAGACATAGATTACATACCAGTAAAATTTATGTAAAGTAATAACCCCTGCCCTCAAGAAGCTAAAGGAATCACAGGAGAAGAAGATGAAAGGCTTTGTTTTTACCCAACCTCAAAGTACATCATAAAGCTATAGTAATGAAAACAGCCTGGTAGTGGAATAAGAATAAACTCTCAGACAAGGAAATAGAATTGTGAGTCCAAAGACAAATCCTCAGGTATATAGACAGTTGCATGCAAATAAATTCAGACCCCTATCTAGCACAAAATTAAATAAAAATTAATCAAAGACTTGAATCTATGTTAGACTTGAATCTATTCATTATAATGAGGAAACCAAAGGAAGTACAATTCAAGTTATTGATTCTAGAAATATCTTCAATGTCTTTGGCCTAACAAGAAGAAATTAAACAAATGTGACTATATCAAACTAAGAAGATTTTGTAACACAAGTGAAAGAATGACTATTATAAGAAGATACATCACAAACTGGGAGATAATATTTTCCCACCAATCATCTGAAAAGATTGATATTCAAGATATTTGAATCACTGATAGAACTTTGCAAGATAAAAACAGACAACTCCATCAAATAATGGGGAAGAGAGATGAACAGAAACTTCCTACAGGAATAAACAAATAAAAATGGTTTACATTATTTATCAAGGAAATGAATATCAGTAAATATTTTCCTTCAATAGTAATTTTATTCCCGTTCCTTCTCACACAATCAACAATTAACCTTACTTTGTCTTTATGCAAGGGTATAAATATTTTCATGAAGTAACTATAGTAAATGCTACTTTTGTTTTGTTTTTTTTTTTTTTGGTTTTTGGGCCACACCCGGTAACGCTCAGGGGTTACTCCTGGCTATGTGCTCAGAAGTTGCTCCTGGCTTGGGGGACCATATGGGACACCGGGGGATCGAACCGCGGTCCGTCCAAGGCTAGCGCAGGCAAGGCAGGCACCTTACCTTTAGCGCCACCGCCCGGGCCGTAAATGCTACTTTTTACCTTTGTAACAGACATAGTCATAAAAAATAAATTCAAAATAGAAATGAGAAATACAAATAAATTACCCACAACTCATTTTACTTATATATATGAATGATTTTTGTATTAATGACAATTTTTTAAAATTTGTAAAGATAATTCTGAAGTTTTTAGTGCTTCTCATCTATTTCAAATGTAAAAATATGGTCCAAAATAAGTGTATTTTCTTTCCTGGCTGTTTCCATTTTATCCTTTTACTAGGACAATTAATGATTCAATATTAATAAACAAATTTAAAGGCATGGACTCAAATTTTCTAAATTATTATTTTTTAGAAAATTCTGGAAGGATAGTGTAAAGAGAGAGGAAAGACAGAGAGAAGGAGAAAATGGAGAGAGGGAAAGGGAGAGAGACAGAAACAGAATAGAGGAAAGCAGAAAGAAGAAAGAGGAGAGCAGAAAGATTTAAATTATCAATTTTTTATCTGATAGAAAAATTAATCTGCCTTACTCTTACAATTTTAACCGTTTTTGAATGGTTAACTGTTTTGGGGAACTTTTTAATTTTTTGTTATCACAAAACTAACTGGAGACATGTAAAATTTTATTGCACATCATTCAGATTTGTTCTTTTTGCATATACTCTTACCTTGCGATAAAATATATATTGTGTGTGCATTCTATTTCACCCATTAATGCTGCTTAATTTTTCAAGATAACAATATCTTTACATCTCAGTGGCTTAGTAGTCTAATGAAACTATTTCTAATGAAACTAATAATGATTTTGTTGTTGCAGTATTCTATAAAATTTAATATCTCCCTTTGATAGCTGAAAAGATTGTTTCATATCATTATAAATCCCTAATTAAGCTTTATGTATATTTAACTTATTTTTAAATTAATAGAATGATTATATCACGTATTAAAAACAGATATGTAAAGAGAAAAAGAACATGGTACAATTGATGGTCATTATTAATGGCATATAAAACAGTACATATGTAGCTGTCTAAAGTGCAAAAGTATTATGTGTATATCTGTAATGTTACTGTTTTTCAGATTATGCATAGCCTGTATTGCATATCATTGTTTAAAAATGAAGCATACTGAGAAAATAGTGCTCAAAGACAACAGAAACTGAGAACTTGAATTCAATAAGAAGCTTACAAATCCTTCTTAGGATCATAGATAAAATGCCGAATTGACTACCTAGCAATGGTGGAGGGAAATTGACAAAGGGGAAAGATTAGTGCTGCAATCTATCATTATTAATACTGTATATCATGCTAGTTAAAATAAAATAAAATAAAATAAATTAAAAATTAAATTTAATAAAAAATGCAATGATTTAGGTGCTTGTCCTGTATACTATTAACTCTGGTTTCTACCCTTGGTACCAGATATGTTCCTACAATTACTACGAAGAAAAATACCAGAACAAAAACCTATTATTAATAAGCTTTTAGGGCAGCTGGGTATAATTCTAAAACAAAGAAATATTTAAAATGGCATGAAAGTTTGTACTTTCTTAGCTTATAATAGCTATTTAAGCTCATTATTTTATTTACTTATTTTGTTATACATACACACATATGTTCATATGAACTATAATAAGTTGAATTTTTTGTGGAAAAACATAGATGGGAGATACAATCTCTTATTGCTCTGCAGCACATATCTTCTGCTCAGGGTCAATGAAGAAGAAACATTAACATGAATGCTTTACGTTTCTATATCACAAAGGTCAATTAATTGGGTATTTTTACTAAGTGGAGTGTGGTGTTAAAGTTTTTAGATCCCAGGGAGATTTTTTTTCTTTTTCATTCTGATTTTCTGTATCCAACAGCACTCTCTTTTTTGAGTTGAGCCATTTAGATGACATTTTGGGGCAGGGCTTTTGTTTTTTGTTTTTTTGTTTGTTTGGTTGGTTGGTTAATTCTTATTTTTATATTTTTTGGCTTATGCTATCTAAGGAATATTTTTCTCAAAACAGGTAATTTCTCAATATCAGGATTAAGTTAAAATTATTTAATATAACTATAATCTGAGAGTTCTGCATTTTGGGTAAATGATAAATTGCTATTATTTTCAAAGTGTATGAAAGACAAAATTTTGCTCTCTTAACAAATGATTATGTGGTGTGTTACCAATTATTTGGTGAGTAATTTCTAATATAAAGTGAACAAAACAAATAAAATGTAGTAAGCAAGAAGGGGAGGAAACTTCCTTTTTATTTTATTGATATAAAAGGATATCCAAAGACAAGTTTAGAAGCTAATGACTGCTAAATTACTCAAAATAATATATATATATATATATATATATATATATATATATATATTTTAAAGAGAATACTGCACACATTTACTAGAACAGTATCCCTTTGAGAACACTACCATCCAAGAAATTTTACTCAAGAATGATCCTTCCCAACAAATAGTTCTGCTCAGAACAGGAAGTTATTCCCCTGTTTCTATTGTCATATATAATTCTCACTTTTTCTTGGAATTCGAATACATGGAACTAGATACTATATGTTTTTTTATTCTACATTATACTCACATGCATAAACATTTTCTATAAATAACTCTAGAGTGTTACATTTCTATTAAGTAGATTGTATTTCATTAAATGGATACTGAAACAGTTCATGATTTTTTCATTCACAAATGCATGCTTCTCTTTACGTATATTTTTTTTTTTGGTTTTGGGATCACACCCTGTGATGCTTAGGGGTTACTCCTTGCCATGCAGTCAGAAATCACTCCTGGATTCTGGCTCGGATGTTTGTCCCAGGTCAGCAGTGTGCAAGGCAAGCATTCTACCAGCCCCGTTGTAAGTATATTTTTATGCATGGATTTTAGTTTAGTTTAGTTTACTTTAGTTTTAGACAATTTTATTTGAATTATTGTGATTTACAAAGTTACAGAAAGTTGAGTAACAATTTTTGTTTTATTGAAACCATTGTGATTTACAAAGTCCTTCAGAGTTGCAGTTAAGACATATAGTGACAATGAATCAGGCCCATTTCAACACCAGTGTCAACCTCCCTCCACCAATGTTTCGTGAGTGCTTCCTATACACTACATTTTTCCCTGGTCTGCCAGTATAACAGACCTATTTTAAGTTTAGATGGTTATAGTTTGGGTCTCTTGATTCTATTGCTGTTTTCTTTGGCTTGGATATTTCGTTCTGTCCTTTTTTATCTCCACCAAATATACTTGAGACCACTTGACCCTTGGTCTCCATCCTTTCTTATTTTTTTCTTTTTAATTTTATAAACAATGCAAAAATATGAGGTAAAAATGGTAATTCATATCCCCATAGTCTATGAGAAAAGAGGGAGTGCTTATCTAAAAATAAATAAGAGTGTTACAGGTTTTTTTTTTTTTGCATAAATGCAGCAAATGTTGGGGAAAATAGAAAGAAAAAATAATTGATCTATAAAACAGGATGTCCCTACCCATGAAGTATCCTCCCATAAAACCAATGATAGGCTACTAGCATACTGAATTGTCTAACCTCAAAGTCTTTCTTCATGGTCCCAGGAAAAGTTCTTCCAATCAAGGTTGTCACAATCAGATTTCTATAATTAGAGATCTTGGTTTTTGCACAGATTCTAAGTCTAAACCAGGGTGTCACGAAGCATCTTCTGGTTTAGTTTCACCATAAGGCAGAGAAACCTGTCCTAAAGCAAATTGTTGCTGTTCCCAATTTAACAGGGTGTCATCTGAGTCCACCCTGGAGCAAGTTTGGTGCTAGGGCAGCATTAGGCCCTTCCCCAGTAGGAGTTTGATTCCTGATGTTGGTGTAAGAACCATGCCAGTTCCAAAGCTTAGACCCAAGGTTTGGGGTGAATAGCCTATTTATAATTCACTGAGGTTTAATTCAAGTCACTATGGCAAACGTTCAGGGTAAAAGCCTTTTCCCCTCAGAATATAAAATGTATGAGTTACTATCCCTATTAGATAAGAACTTTCTGTACTTAAGATTTTCCCCATTTTAATGTTCCTATGCAAAAAGGAACAATGTCATATGATATTACTGCTGCATATGGGGTTAAAAATAACAAGCTAAATAGTCTCTATAATTTGGTTCTAACTTGAACGCAGTATCCAAGAGAAATTTATCTACTAGAATTTCCTACTAAGTCAATCCAAAAAAAGATAGAGGGAAATTATATCTACATAAGGAAATACACAATGAGAATCATATCTATTGAGGAAATAATACATCTATAAAAGTGTACATATATCATTTAAGTCTAGTGAAATAGTTTGGGGTGATGGGGATAAAATATGGATCATAGCTTCAGCTTGTGACATGGTCTTTTGGTGTCTGACAAATGCCTTGCAGCGTTCAGTCCTCAAGCTGATGTTCTTTCAAAATTGATGGTTCAACACCAATCCCACCACCAGTGTCAACTTTCCTCTATCCATGTTCCTAGAGTCCATCTCATACCTCTTTCTCCCCTAAGTATGAATTTTAATGGAAACAGTTTTTTTGCCCTTCTCTTAAATAAGTAAACTGGAATTAATAAATCATAGGATGATAATAGAGCTTCTTAAATAATTGTTATTTTACCAATTGGTTCTTCTGCTTGCGATGCTACAGTAAGACATGGATTCTAGTTGCTCCAAATTCTCATCAATATTTGTTAACAGTTGTTTTGCTTTCTTTTAGCCATTCTAGAATGTGTAAGATTGTATCTCACTTGATTTTAATGCACATCTCCATAAAGATCAATAATGTATAAGGGAATCATAGAAGAGAATTAAATAATAAACTAAAGACAATGAGAAGGTAGAACCTAGAGAGCTTTTTAATTATAAATAAATTACAGAAAAAAAGAGTTGATGTAATCTTTGAAATCCTTTTAATGAAGATACAGTTAAAATAATATATAGGACACTCTTATGAAAGATAAATTATAGGACTAAAAATTAGAGATATTAGTTGTGAAGAAATAGGTATTATTAAAAGGTTTATTTGGAGATAATAGTTTTAAACTAAATATATTTTCTGTGTGTGAGCTATATAATTAAGGAAGATCTATATTAAGGAAATAATTAAATATAATTAAGGAAGGCTATAAAAATGACCATACAATTTTATGTTATTGAGCCTATCAAAATAAAAAGACCACTGTAATATATCTAAGTTTTGAGATAGCCATAATTTGCTCTCTCCTAGCATTCTATTCTGTGCTCACAATAAAACTATCAAATGCAAACAATTTTTGCTAAATTTAAATGTAAAAATTCAGTGCAAAAATTATTCTTTATAGAATAGTCTCTGGATTACTTTTAATTATCAAGATATTATGAAATAAAAACATCGACACAAGGAAGCTCCTTTCATCATTTTTCTTCCAAATAAATTTTGAATTCATGTATGAATATTGCAGATAGACTTTTTATATATATACCCCTAAAATGCACTGTCTGACATATATGTGTTCCATATATATGCATGTATCATTTTCAATACTGGTACACACTTCTCAGAGAAAATATTCTTTGAGACTAAAGAAACCATTCACTAGCAGGTATAGCAGTCAAATAAATCAATTAAAATGATTGACTACCACTGTGTGAAATGTTAGGGAATAATGTGATTCTCTGTTTTGAAAGGACAAAAGTGAATGAAAGATAACAGATTTGGGAGTAAAAAAAATCTTAGAGGGTGGTTTTGTATTATTTTATTCTTCAGGATAATAAATAAAATTAATTTTAGGTAAATATAATTATATATTAAAGATGCCAAAAGATATTGTTCTGTTTTTAAATAATTGGACAAATAAAGAATGGATTTGAAAGCACATGCATGGAATAAGAACTAGCAATGTATTTTACTGATTAGTGGATAGACCATTTTTATCATGTTCTTTTAATATATGAATATAATGTTACTTCTTTTGATGTGTCTAATAATATATCTCATCCATAAAATATCCAGGAATTAATTAAGAAACTGAAATAAATGTATTATTAAATATTTCTGTATAACTCTATGCATGTTTGCATGCATTATTCAATTTTACAATTAATTTGTACAAGAAATTCTTAGAACCATAGAACCTCTTGATATATTTTATTCTTTCCGATAGAGTTTTGACTAACACTAATTCTTGTCTTGAAAAGCTATTTTAATATTTAATTAGAGACACTATTCTGATTCATTTTTTCTTATTATAATGTTCTTATCTTTAGTCATTATTGTATAAAGTATTGACAAATGAGTATTTGCATAGAATAAATGCCCATGCATTTGATGCTAATTGTATTTGCTAAAAGAATCAATTCTATTCAAGTTGTGACATTATACAATGTAGTGGTTCCTGAGCAGAACTCAGGCAGGGATAATAAAGGCTATATAAGAGATATTGCTTAGGAGATTGCTTTTCTAGAACCAAGCTATTTAAAATATTTTAATTTTAAACTGAAGATAACATTTAAATAGCAGTTTGACTAAGATATGATAGGCTCTAGAATAAAAGTAATTCAAAGGCATTTGTTATGCAAAAGTGTTGCCATTAGCTATGCCTTTAGAAATATTAGAAAAACTTAGACAAACTAATGTTGATATTTGGAAGTCCTAATATATAAATTTATAATATTGTGGAAAATATGCTATTTTTCCCCAAAACTCTAAAATGTATTAAATGAAGTTTAATGAATTGAAAACTGAAGGGATAGGGACAAAGACAAAAGATCAGGAGGTTTTCAAACACATTAGAATTTTCTAAAGTCCATGAAAAATACTCCAAAGCAACACTCATATTGATACCTAATTATGAACAAGTCATTAAAAAGGACCATTATTAATCTCGAATAAAATACAAAAGAAATACAAAACAAAAAAGAAAACTAAGTAGAAATGAATGAGTTAAAAATAACAATAACTAAGACAAAATGACAGCAGCAGCAACAATAATCCACAATATTGGGATTCAGCAGTGGAATTAGAGAAATAAAACTCAAAGTAACAACATCAAGGACAAGGTAAAGAGAACTCTATTGACTAGGAGAATACTTGTGTTCATAACAAGCATGACCAAAAAAAGAACCCTAATGAGTAAAGAAGCTAAAAATGCTCTTTGAAGATAATAGCTGGACCCTCCAGTCCTCTATTTTGTCTCTGAGAATCATTACACAAATGTTTTTCATTTTTCTCAAAACCCATAGATGAGTGAGACCATTCTGTGTTTGTCTCTCTCCCTCTGACTTATTTCACTCAGCAAAATAGATTCCATATATATCCATGTTTAGAAAAATTTCATGACTTCATCTCTTTTGATGTTGCACTGGTGAAGGACTTTTCATATATTTGCAAATAAGCCCAAGAATGAATTCTAGTTTATTAGAGAACCACATCATCTTGGTTGGGTTTATTTGAAGTACAATGATATATGACAAACCTATGTAATTGGTATTTTAAGCTACAAGCTTATTGTTTCATTTATTTTTCATGGGGGAGCACACCCAGTCATGGCTAAGAGCTCAGAAATTGCTTCTGGCTTGGAAGACCATATAGGACGCCGGGGATCGAATGTCCTGGGTCAGCACATGCAAGGCAAGATGTCTTGTAGGATATGTAGAAATCAAAACACTGATCAAATACTACCATGTTCATGTGATCCAATGCCATACTAAGTTTTTATTTTAAGAATGTTTCTTATTCCAACTAAATTATTAGTAATGACTCACAAAATGACTTTTAAATTGTAGGAAAATATAACTTTCTCTACACACAAAAAGAATCACAGTCTGAGGATGTAATATGATAGGGGAATTTCTAAATTGTTTCAATTCTTGAGGGCATCACTCTATTTTGCACAATGCAGTTAGCGTACCTGCAATGATAGCTCTGTCTCAAGGATAATATGTTTTTTTAAGTGCTCAGCTTAAAAAGGTAAGAAAGGATATAATGCATTTTAGAAATATTTTCATCAAAGATGAGAATAGCTTGAGGGATAAGTTCAGAACATTTACTTATTTGCATTCTTTCTATGCTGGATGAATAAGGTTTCCAGGAGGTTATTTTCAACTCAAAAAGGCTTGTGGCTTGGAGAAATAGATGCTATTTCTAAACTCCCTAGGAGTTCTGAACACTACTTTATGACATGGGATTATCCAGGAGTCTAAAGTAGCTATTTCCACCTAAATAATTTGCAGGGCTCCAAGTGACCTTTTTATAATCCTGTTCATTGTGTTTGATCTATTCTGCTAGACTGGATGGGAGGGAGATTAAAAGAAAAGGAGAAAAAAAGAGAGATTTAAAAGGGTCAAATAGACCTTGTCCATTCACTAAGAGGACTTTAATAATAGCTATATGTTCCCCTGACATATATATCTTTTTAACTTTAAATCTTCGTTAAATTAAAAGCCGTATTAAAATCCCTTTTCTAGTCCTCTCTCTTTTGTTGGGAAGGCAAATAATTGCTGATAAAAATACAAGATATTTAGATGTCAAACAGGCAAAATTAAGAAAATCTTCTGAGTTCTGCCTCTGTGGGAGTCCTGGTAACTGATATCATAATCTGCCATTACATTTTCAACAATTTATTTCAAGTCTGGAGACATCAACCAAGGAGCATACACAGAATGCTCTGCAGAATTTGTTGCCCTTCTGGAATGAATGAAGGTATAATCCAAAGCCATTAAAGTTTTGTCGTTTGATAGCTAGAAAGAACTTACATGCTCTAGAAATGACTACATCTGCAAGTAGATGAGTTTGAAAATGGTATTCTTATATCTCAAAATTTTATGATTTTTTTTGTTTGTTTTTGGGTCACACCTGGCAGCGCTCAGGGGTTGTTACTCCTGGCTCTACGCTCAGAAATCGCACCTTGCAGGGTGGAAGTAACATATGGGATGCTGGGATTTTAACCATCATCCTGCATGCAAGGCAAACACCCTACTTCCGTGCTCTCTCCAGCCCCTTTATCTCAAAGTTTTAGTCTCTTTCACATGATAATGAAAAATGATTATTTTTTAATAGAAAAAGAGTATGAGAAGACACACTTTTTCGAAAGGGTCTGTTTCAAAATGGTGGCTGCCAAAGTGATCAAAAAATTCTTCTGTATGCTGGGCTTCTGGGGAATACTTATTTTCATATACTTATTTTTATGTACTTCTGTGTCTGCAAATCTAAACCAAAGGTTTCTGAGTACAGATATAGCTTGCTCTTAACAGGCTTTTTGGAGAAATGACAAGATAAAGAAAAATTGTTCTAACTCAAATAATCTGTTGGTTTTGGTTATTAATTTTAGAATTCAGCTCGTAATTTCTTTAGAGTCAGTTTCACTCCTTATGATAGATTATTGCCTGGAGGCTGTTTATACCTGACAACACAATGACAAAGAAAACTTGGTGAACACTTAAGATAAAAATACATTTCTCTGAATTTGCTACCATTCGTTTTATTTAAAAGTTGCAAGATGACCTTTACCAAAACTTAAGTACATTCAACACTCTGAGTAAAAATATTAAATAGAAAATAACGGAAAAACTATGGGCATGGAAGTGGATGTCAACAGCTTTTCCTTCAATTATTCCTGGTTAATCATTTCTCATACTACTCAGAAATCATTTCAAATTGTAAACCCACAGGTTACCTGGTAAAAAGTGAAAGATGTCAGCTCATTTCTAATTTCATACCTATTTGAACTTTCATACACTTTTAAAATGTTATCAATGATGATTTTTACAGAGATTTTTTGAATAAAGTGTATCAGTTGAATATTTGTATCTGTTCATGATCTTCATTTCATGAATATACCTGAGATGTATATATACTAACATACTGAATCTGACAGAGAAACATAAAATACAAAACGTCTTTTCATCACGGTTTGATTATTTTTTTTTTATTGCTAGATGTTGTGATCTGGGTTATCAGTTACAAATAATTGAAAGTATTACAATTCATCTAAAATTCTCTATTTTGTTTCTATAAACTATTGTATTGTTTATTATTGTTTCCAAAGATTATATATTAGATAATCAGATAGTTTTGTATGTCAATATAACATACAATTTCTACATTTTAAAATTATATAAAAATAATCATGCATTTATTTACTCAGTTAAGAGGCATTTTTAATATTAAGCATATTTCCACCTCATTTTGTCCACTGGATTACAAATTTTTTTATCAATTAAATATGTTTCCTTATCATTGACAAAATTTAACTTGATTCCAACTTTTTGTTTTATTTTGTTTTTGGATTTTGGGCTATACCCGGTGATGCTCAAGGTTACTCTTTGCTCTGTGCTCAGAAAGCACTCCTAGCTCGGGAACTATAAGGGATCATATGGTCCGTCTTGGGTCAGCATGTGCTATGTAAACACCTACCACTGTGTTATTGCTCTAGCCACTTGATATCAATTTTTTAACTGTTAAGAGTGCTACAATGAAAACCATACATCCTAGTTGTTGGAATATATGTACAACAATTTACCACTATTTAATGGTATTTCCTTCACAGCTTGGTACTGATAATATTTTTACTTTTCCAAAATTTTTTTCTCAGTGATCTTTCCCCATGTGACTTGGCTTTTCTTGCTCTATGTAATTTGATAAGTAGGAGTTATTAATTTTTATAAAATAAAATCTATTATTTTCCTCTTTTAGTAATTGTAATGTCAATTCAGCAAAGAAAGACATTTTGCATCTAGAATGTTAACACATGTTAACATGTATCTAGAATGTTACACATGGGAATACCTGAAACATTTTTTCTGGAAGTTTTTCTTATGTTTCAGTATATTGATTACAAAACTTTAGTTTTTCTTAAAATTTACATCTTCTAAACCAATTATAATTGATATCTGTATCCAAAGCAAAGAAAAAGATCAATTTCTCTTTTATAATTGTCAAAATAATTATCTCATCAGTTACACTGAAAAATCCACTCAGCAATTTTTCTTTAATTACAGTTATCTTGTTTTTAGAATTCATTGTTTTGTATAATACAATTTGTTTGTCTGCCTTCAATGGCAAGATTTATTGATACTGCTTTATGATAAATTCTAGTGACAAAATTGACATTTTTTTCATTCAATTTCAGGATTCATTTACTTATGCATAGATCTTTATTAATCTATATACATTTAGATTTTGCATGAATTTTTTATTAAGAAATCTATTAGGACTTTGGTTAGGACTGCACTAACTGTTGAGATTAATTTTAAGAGCACTAAAACATTAAGATTTTGTTTTTTAGTCAAAGAACACAATCTGTCATTCTATAAATGGCCTATAGCGAATCTTAATCATTGAGGAAATATATTTGTATGATATACATTAAAAAATTAAACCTTTGCTAATTTGCATTATGAGGTGATCCTAAGTAGTACTATAAACTATATTCTCTGCTATTATCTTATTTAGAAATCAATATAAATTCAACCATTAATATTCAATGAAAAATTATGGATGCTTTTATTTTATGATAATTTTAATTTTATTCTTATAATTATGAATCAATACTTTATGTTTATTTTTTTCCACCTTCACATTTTTGATTTTTTGCTTTAGCTTAGGTCAGTACTTAAAATTCACTGTGAATTGAATGAATCGTGAATTGAAATAGTGACAGCAAACAATAAAAACAGTAAAAATTACTATTTAAGTAATTTACAGAATTTTTCTTAAAATGATAAACTACTTTAACAGTTTTTTTTCAGTTTTTAGATAAGATCACCTTTCCCCAAACAAAAAAATACAACTATTCTATATTTTGTTGTGCATCTGCTGTATATATAAGTGAAAATTTTGAAGTTATAACAATTAGATATATATAAGATAAGATGTTTCCCAGAGTAGATGTAAGTATATATATATATATATATATATATATATATATATATACATCAATAGTAGTATATGAACATCATATTATAACCCTCCTCTTCCTGCTCCATTTGATCTAAGCACTGGTCTGGTGGTAGTAAAAGCAGGAATAGTTATACTGAAGCTGACTTCACAGAGCTCATAGCCTGCCATAGGCTAGTTTTAAACAAGGTTAATAAAAAGAAAATTATATTATAAACCTTTACCAAAGCTTCATATTATTCTTTGTAATTCTAGATATTTATGAAATTAAATTATATATTTTTCTATTTGTGACTTGAATTCCTCTAATCATTAAGAAACATACATAAAGATACAGATATATAACATATTCTGAATAAGAAAGCTAAATATTTTAATTATATGCTTCTCTTACTATTGATTTAATGACTCAATATGAACTCACTGTTACACCACAGCATATTTCCTACATATATTAAAAACTTGCAATAAAGTTATAGAGGACATATAAATGTTAAATAATTTAATAGAGTTTTAAAAGACAACATTTGAAGATAACATGATGCTGATTTAAAAGAATATAAACAATATACTTTTATCCAACACAAAGATATTGTCAGTAAGAAAGTGGAGTGTAGAAATATCTGCATTGATTATAAATGGGAAATAAAGATTTAATCTTAGTAGAAACTTCTGCAAATAAGTAAGCTGATTACTCAGATAAAACAATAAAATAGAGAAAGAAGTGCTTAATACAAACATGTATTCTTAAGATGAAGTGCATATGTGAGATGACTGTCTATGTTGTTCATTTTCCAAGCTGTGCTAAGATTTCATACACATTATGCTTTCTTTGTGTGTGTGTATATGTGTAAAATTAAAACTCATAGTTTTTGATTTATTTATTTTAATTTTTTATCATTTTGGGTGTTGCGCTCAGGGAACTATGCGGTTCCTGAGATTATATGTGTTGCTGGAATCAAATCCTGATTGTTGCACACAAAAATTGTGCTTTCTATACTGTATAAGCTCAAGCCCAGATTTTAAATAATGTTTATCTCTTTACTTTGTAATTACATTCTTTACATATTGGATTAGTTTTTCTTGAAATTGCATCTGACCAATCTGGAAGAGAGAAAATAAAAGTTGAACAAATAATAGCCTTTTTTTCTCCCCTAAAATGTAGAATCTTTTTTTCCGTTGAGAGTCTTTGTTAAGAAAGATATCTGGGAAAAAATATTGAGTGATGAAACTATTATATGCATTTTACCCTTCATTGTATCCTGCTTTTTGGAAAACTAAAATATTTGTGTATGCTTCTTTATTTTTATTTATTATTTATTATTTATTTATTTATTTATTTATTTTACTATAGGTATTCAGCCTAATTAGTTACTGTCCAGTTCAAAGCATGCGGATTTGCCAGTGAAAAGGGCTCACTTAAATGATGTAAGTAAACATATTGAACAACACCCTATTTAAACACACAGAGCATTCGATCTGCTTTCCCTAATCCCCTATACTCTTTACCTCAAATCCCCAAACACAGAGCACACATCCTGCTTTGAGCCCCTAAACATACAGAGCTCGCACCCTACTTTCTCTTTCTCCTAATCTGATTGGCTGACATAGAGCTCACACTCCACTCCTCCCACCCCCAGAGGCTTATGGATGTTTTTTGTAAACTCTATTCGTTCACTATCTGAACTCATAAGCAACATCTACAGATACTTTTCTGCTTATTACTTTATCATCTTTCCATTTACGTTCAAGCACAGCCTTGATTTAGCCATTTGCTTTTGGTTTGTTTGGGATCTTAACATATTTTTTAATGTTTAAATTTGGATTGTACTTGGTGGTGCTTGGGGCCCACTTTCAGGGTTAAGGTATTATTCTGTTGATTTTCTAATACTCCAGAGACTTTATAGTGCTGGAGATTAAACAAGGGACTCCTGTATTCAAAGTAAATGTTACATACACTGAAAGTACTTATATATTTCTGTCTTAGATGCTTGTTAAGATAATTATGGTTCATCCAAGATAAGACCTGTTTTTTTTCCAGCATACAGCACATCTGTGGTACCTGATCTTTTTCATTATAGGCTCTATATAATGATGCTTCTAGTGTACAATTTATGTCTTGCAAAATATATTGTATATATTAAGTAAGAACAAATAGTAAGAATATAATTTGAGTTTCTTAAACAAATAGCATTTTCTGAATTTGAAGTATTTTATTTGTATTTTGAAATAATCAGGAGCATTTTTTTTCAAAAAAATAAAGTATTTCTAGAAAATTGCTTGGAGCATAATACTTTATACAAAATACCTTATGTAAAACTTTGCTATAGCATTAAATAAATCTGAAAATATCAATTTTTAAATACTATAAAATATTTTAATGCAAAGTATTACATGTGACTTCTGTTGACTCCTTTCAAAATTATATTATGGATCTAAGGTAAGTATAATTATACACAAAGAAAGCATAACGTGTATGAAATCTTAGCACACCTTGGAAAATTTTATTTATTTGACATCTAATCTGGGATGGGTGTATTCTATTAAAATACAAAGTAAAGCTCTAACAATATCTTCGTTATATTGGGTGTTAACTCTTTCTCAGATATGTGTGTGGAGAATGGTTTTTCCCATTTTTAATAAAACATTTAATACTATCGAAGACATGGAGAAGAAATGAACAGACAGTACCTCAATGAAGTGATATCGATGGCCAAAAGGCACATGAAAAAGTGCTCCACATTACTAATTAACAGGGAGATGCAAATCAAAACAACAATGTGATATCATTTCACACCAGAGACTGGTACACATCATAAAGAACAAGAACAACCAGTACTAGTGCAGATACAGGCAGAAAGGGACTCATTCACTGCTGGTGGGAATGTAGACTGGTCCAGCCTTTGTGGGAAAAAAAAATTGTATTCCTCAGAAAACTAGAAATTGAACTTCCTTTCCAGCAATACGATTCCTAAAATATACCTTAGGAATCCAGAAACCCATGCAGAAAGCCCTTTGCAATCCTATGTTATCAACAGCATAATTTACAATAGTGAAAATTTGAAAACAACCCAAGTGCCTGACAACAGATGAGTGGCAGAAGAAACTGTGGCACATCTACGCATAATACTATTAAGCAGTTAGGAAAAATGAAGTCAAGAAACGTGCTAATACAGGGATAGATAGGATAGTATTATACTTAGTAAAATGAGTCAGAGGGAGGGGGAGAGACATGGAATTATCTCTCTCTTTTGTAGGCTATAAAAGTATAATAATAGTATTTAGAGACAACACAGTTAAGGGCTACTAGGACCAGTCTATGAAAGGAAGCATGCCACAAAGAGTGGTGAATGCAGTTTGGGTAGAGAAGGGTCCACTATAATAATAATAATAATAATAATAATAATAATAATAATAATAATAATAATAATAATAATAATAATAATAATAGTTGGAACTGATCATTCTGGACAAAAATTGTGCTGAAAGAGAAAGAAGTGATATGTATTGTACACCTTAATTAGCATTAGTGCAAATTGGTGTCAAAAAAGGAGAGAGAGAGAGAGAGAGAGAGAGAGAGAGAGAGAGAGAGAGAGAGAGAAGTAAAAATGCCTGCCCAGATGCAGGCAGTTTGGGGAATTGGTAGGGATGCTGGGGGCATTGATGGCAGCAAATGTAAACTTGCGAAGGGAGGTATACATTCTATAACTGAAACTCAAATCATGAAATATTTTATATCCATGATGCTTGCGTAAAGTAGATACTAAAAATAAAGAAATAAATATTAAAAAATTATGAGGACGTTTTTGTGTTAAAAGCATTTTTTTTGGTAATAAACACTTAGGTTCTTCTCAATCACCATCTAAACACATTTGTATCTTGAAATGGGTTCATCACAGAAGCTAGCAGCCCATTCCTTCTCCCTCTTTGTTTTCAACACAGACATTGTTCCAATATATTTCTGTAAAGAATTATAGAAATATGGGGCCAGAGAGATAGCACAGCGGTAAGGCATTTGCCTTGCATGCAGAAGAACAGTGGTTTGAATCCCGGTGTCCCATATGGTTCCCCGAGCCTGGTGGGGGTGATTTCTGTGCATAGAGCCAGGAGTGGCCTTTGAGCACTGCCGGGTGTGATCGAAAAACCAAAAAAAAAAAAAAAAGAAAGAAATATACTATATATATGATACATATGTATATATATCTTTTATACATCACTTCCATCTTATTATTAGTTTGGTACACCAAGTAAGTTTCAATATGCTAGTGAATAATAGAAATAAATTTCAAAGAAATGAATTGACTAATTCTTATTTTAATAATGGTAGAAACAAGGATTGAATGTTAATTTCTAAAATGTTAGGTCAATACCCTTTATATTATTGTACCTTATTGCTTCTATTTTAGTTTATGTATATTCTACATAGTAGCTTAATAAATTCAATATTGTTAGACAATCTGTCAGATATTCTCAGATATAAAATATGATACATATTTAATCTCCAAACAGAATTGGAAGAACGTTTCAATAATATGAATCTATGCATTAGTAAATTATATACACATTTAAAATCATAACCATATTTTCTATAATAAAAGTAGCCTAGAGAAGTACAAATTTTACCTGTGGCAAACATGCATTTTTAGAAAAAAAAGTTAAATTGATTATGCATTTTCTTTTCCTTTTAAAACAAAGTATCTTGAAATGACCTCATGATTTGTACCAAATTTATGAGCACACACTTTGTACTATTTTTTATATCACACTAAATTGTTTTTCCATAGTAAACTCATTACTTTTAAATTAGTACATATCAACTATTCTGTTTAAGAAAAATGCTCACCAATATAAAACTTTGTGAAAGAAGTATCTTTTTCTGAGGCCTGAGAGATAACATGGAGGTAGGGTGTTTGCCTTGCTTGCAGAAGGACAGTGGTTCAAATCCTGGCATTCCGTATGGTTCCCTGAGCCTGCCAGGAGCGATTTCTGAGCATAGAGCCAGGAGTAAACCTTGAATGCTGCCGGGTGTGGCCAAAAAACAAAAATAAATAAATTAAATAAATAAATAAATAAATATCTTTTCTGTTTCTTTTCTTTTCAAACAGATGTTATTGAAGTATAGTTTACATAAAATACCTATAGATTTAAATGCATAATATGATACATTTGATTAACAAATATGTTCAAATGATAATTGTTTTGCAATTAATTCACACACTTCTTCATGTTAAACTATTACTTATGCAATTTTGTCCCCATGGTTTATTTCTTTCCTTTTTCCATAACTAAATTAACTGCAATTATGCAAAGTAATTTTTTCTATTTCTAGTGGTTTTTTCTTAGTATGATATTATTTGATATAGTCTGTGATATTGTTTCAGGCATTGCTAATTTTTTAATAGTATACCATTGCAATATATACTTCAATAATTAAGAGTTGATGAACAATTTGTTTTATCTAATTTGGGGTAATTGAATATATTTTTCTGGATAGTTTAGGAAAAACCTTTGTGTAGATATATAATTTAATTTATCTTAAGCTAATGAATACTTTGGGATGGGATATTTCAATCATATGAGATCTAAATTTAGCTTTTTAAGAAATAGTTTTATAAAAGTATATATATTTATATTCCTCATACCAACAACTTTCTAATCTATATATTTATAGGTATCTGCTAATCATGCGAGTCATATTAATTGTTCTTGGAAAACAAAAATATTTTACTAATAGATGAATGCTTAGGAGAGAAATAAAATTTTAGTAGTTTAGCAACAAAGAAGTTTTGTTATGAACACAAGTATTTTTCCCATGTTTGGATAAAAGAAGAGAAACATAGGATATTCAACAGTTTAAAACACTCCAAAGAGGGCCGAAGAAATAACATGGAGGTAGGGCGTTTGCCTTACATGCAGAAGGATGATGGTTCAAAACCCGGCATCCCATATGGTCCCTGGAGCCTGCCAGGTGTGATTTCTGAGCACAGAGCCAGGGGTAACCCCTGAGTGCTGCCAGGTGTGACTCCCTCCCTCCAAAAATAACCTCCAAATTATTTTTAAATAAAATAGCTCTTATTCATACTTAAAATAAGAAAAAAGTCAATATAGTGAAATATTAATTAACCAAATTAATTTATTTGTCTTGGGTTTGTTTCTGTGGGCCCTAGGGATATCAAAAGCCAAATCAACAATTTGAGTGTGAGAGTTTGTTGCTTTTTCCAAAGTAATACAGCCAAAAATAAAATTAATGTTTCTATATTCCATTCATTTAAATTATTTTCCTTATTGCAATTTAATTTAAAACTGCATATATATCATATTTTGATACATTATACATCTATTTTATTAATATCATTTTCTTTGTTTACAAGGTAAAATATATGGTTTATATTTATTTTTATTAACTTGTTAATGCTCTCACATTTCAAAATCAAGAGAATCCACTACATAAATAAGTAAAATATAAGCTTTTGAATCTTATCCTCATAAAGACAAATACTGGAAAACCTTGATATATGCATTGTATGGAACTCTGAGAAATTTCTCTCCTCAGGCTCAAAATAAATATCAGATCTTACCAAAACTAAGTATCTTAGAAATTTTACACATTTGAAATATATATTTATAAATAATCAGATGCAATGAACTATATTTAGATGAGGAAATTGAATCACATATTAAACAAATATCTTATTATTCTATTTCTTTCCTTTTGTCTTTGTTCTATACCTGGAATAGCTGAAGGTTACTCTTGGCTGTAAACTCAACATTGGCTGAGTACAAGGCTACCAACTTATGTACTATTTCTAAGTCCCATTTAGGCAACCTTAGATATAGAAATAATTGTATTTTGTATTTTATTTGTTCCCATTTGCCTATAGCAAGTTCTCCATTATTATTGCTGTATGTCAGAATAGTAAATAAAATATGTAAAATTTTCTGTTTCTACATTTGTTGTCTTATCATTGCACATTTATTTTTTATTAAATTCTGTAAATTGTGTGTTTTGTCTCAGCTTGAAAGTCAATTATAAAATCCCATCTAATTTATCTTATCTTTTTTTTTATACCCACTAGATCTCTAATGCCACATATGATCTCAAGAGTACTTTTTTTTTTGCCTGTTCTTTTTTTTATCTTTATTTAAACACCGTGATTACAAACATGATTATAGTTGTATGATTACAGTCATGTAAAGAGCACCCCCCTTCACCGATGCAACATTCCCACCACCAATTTCCCAGATCTCCCTCCTCCCCACCCCCCTACACCTGTACTCGAGTCAGGCTTTCCACTTCCCTCATTCATTCACATTGTGATGATAGTTTTCAGTGTAGTCATCTCTGCAACTGCACTCATCACTCTATGTGATGAGCTGCATGTCCTGAGCTGCACCTACCAGCCCTCATCTCTCTTGTCTCTGAGATACTGTTAAAAATGTCCTTCATTTTTCTTAAAGCCCATAGATGAGTGAAACCATTCTGCGTCTTTCTCTCTCCTTCTGACTTACTTCACTCAGCATAATAGATTCCATGTACATCCATGTATAGGAAAATTTCATGACTTCTTCTCTCCTGATGGCTGCATAGTATTCCATTGTGTATATGTACCACAGTTTCTTCAGCCACTCATCTGTTGAAGGGCATCTTGGTTGTTTTCAGAGTCTGGCTATTGTAAATAGCGCTGCAATGAATATAGGAGTAAGGAATGGATTTTTGTATTGTATTTTTGTGTTTCTTGGGTATATTCTTAGGAGTGGTATAGCTGGATCGTATGGAAGCTCAATTTCCAGTTTGTGAAGGAATCTCCATATCGCTTTCCATAAAGGTTGTACTAGACGGCATTCCCACCAGCAGTGAAAAAGAGTTCCTTTCTCTCCACATCCCCACCAGCACTGCTTGTTTTCCTTTTTTGTGATGTGTGCCAATCTCAGTGGTGTGAGGTGGTACCTCATAGTAGTTTTGATTTGCATCTCCCTGATGATTAGTGATGTTGAACATCTTTTCATGTGCCTTTTGGCCATTTGCCTTTCTTCTTTTTCAAAGTGTCTGTTCATTTCTTCTCCCCATTTTTTGATGGGGTTAGTTGTTTTTTTCTTGTATATTTCTGTCAGTACCTTGTAAATTTTGGATATTAGCCCTTTATCTGATGAGTATTGGGTGAATAATTTCTCCCACTCAGTGGTTGGCCTTTGTATTCTGGGCACTATTTCCTTTGAGATGCAGAAGATTCTCAGCTTAATATAGTCCCATCTGTTTATCTCTGCTTCCACTTGCTTGGAAAGTGTTGTCTCCTCCTTAAAGATGCCTTTAGTCTCAATGTCCTGGAGTGTTTCACCTACATGTTGTTCTATATACCTTATAGTTTCAGTTTTGATATCAAGGTCTTTAATCCATTTGGATTTTACCTTTGTACATGGTGTTAGCTGTGGGTCTGAGTTCGCTTTTTTGCAAGTGGCTAACCAGTTGTGCCAACACCACTTGTTGAATAGGCTTTCCCTGCTCCATTTAGGATTTCTTGATCCTTTATCAAAAACAAGGTGGTTATATGTCTGAGGAACCTTCTCTGAGTACTCAAGCCTATTCCACTGATCTGAGGGTCTGTCTTTATTCCAATACCATGCTGTTTTTATAACTGTTGCTTTGTAATACAACTTAAAATTGGGGAAAGTAATGCCTCCCATATTCCTTTTCCCAAGGAGTGCTTTAGCTATTCGAGGTTGTTTGTTGTTCCAGATGAATTTCAGAAGTATTTGATCTACTTCTTTGAAGAATGTCATGGGTATCTTCAGAGGAATCGCGTTAAATCTGTACAATGCTTTTGGAAGTATTGCCATTTTAATGATGTTGATCCTGCCAATCCATGAGCATGGTATGTGTTTCCATTTCCGCGTGTCCTCTCTTATTTCTTGGAGCAGTGTTTTGTAGTTTTCTTTGTATAGATCCTTCACATCTTTAGTCAGGTTGACTCCAAGATATTTGAGTTTGTGTGGAACTAATGTGAATGGGATTGTTCTCTTAATGTCCATTTCTTCCCTATCATTATTAGTGTATAAAAAGGCCATTGATTTTTGTGTGTTAATTTTGTAGCCTGCCACTTTGCTATATGAATCTATTATTTCTAGAAGCTTTTTGGTAGAGTCTTTGGGGTTTTCTAAGTAGAGTATCATGTCATCTGCAAACAGTGAGAGCTTGACTTCTTCCTTTCCTATCGGGATTCCCTTGATATCTTTTTCTTGCCTAATCGCTATAGCAAGTACTTCCAGTGCTATATTGAATAGGAGTGGTGAGAGAGGACAGCCTTGTCTTGTACCAGAATTTAGAGGAAAGGATTTTAGTTTTTCTCCATTGAGGATAATATTTGCCACTGGCTTGTGGTAGATGGCTTTGACTATATTGAGAAAGGTTCCTTTTATTCCTATCTTGCTGAGAGTTTTCATCAAGAATGGGTGTTGAACCTTATCAAATGCTTTTTCTGCATCTATTGATATGACCATGTGATTTTTATTTTTTTTTGTTGTTTATGTTGTGTATTATATTGATAGATTTACGGATGTTAAACCAGACTTGCATTTCTGGGATGA
Organism: Suncus etruscus; assembly: GCF_024139225.1. Classification (NCBI taxonomy): domain Eukaryota; kingdom Metazoa; phylum Chordata; class Mammalia; order Eulipotyphla; family Soricidae; genus Suncus; species Suncus etruscus. The sequence continues at coordinate 60,816,114 of NC_064852.1, read as the reverse complement.
AACCTACTTGATCAAAGTGAATGATCTTCTTGATGAGGCACTGGATCCTGTTCACCAGGATTTTGTTGAGGATCTTTGCATCTGTGTTCATCAGGGATATTGGTCTGTAATTTTCTTTTTTGGCAGCATCTCTATCAGGTTTTGGTATTAAGGTGATGTTGGCTTCATAAAAGCTATTTGGAAGTATTCCTGTTTTTTTCGATTTCATAAAAGAGCCTGGCCAGAATTGGTAGTAGTTCCTCTTGAAAGGTTTGAAAGAATTCATTCGTGAATCCATCAGGGCCTGGGATTTTGTTCTTGGGTAAATTTTTGATTACAGTTTTAATTTCCTCAATAGTGATGGGGGTGTTTAGATATGCTACCTCTTCTTTATTCAACTGTGGAAGGTTATATGAGTTCAGAAATTTATCCATTTCTTCCAGGTTCTCATATTTAGTGGCATAGAGTTTCTCAAAGTATTCTTCGAATACCCTTTGAATCTCTGCAGTATCTGTAGTGATCTCTCCCTTTTCATTTCTAATACGCGTTATCAAGTTTCTCTCTTTCATTTGCTTTGTGAGTTTTGCCAATGGTCTATCAATCTTGTTTATTTTTTCAAAGAACCAACTTCTGCTTTCGTTGATCTTTCGGATTGTTTTTTGGGTTTCCACTTCGTTGATTTCTGCTCTCATCTTTGTTATTTCCTTCTGTCTCCCTATTTTGGGGTCCTTTTGTTGAGCACTTTCTAGTTCTATTAGCTGTGTCATTAAGCTACTCAGGTAAGCTCCTTCTTCCTTCCTGATGTGCGCTTGCAAAGCTATAAATTTTCCTCTCAGTACTGCTTTTGCTGTGTCCCATAAGTGCTGATAGTTTGTGTCTTTATTGTCATTTGTTTCCAGGAACCTTTTGATTTCCTCCTTGATTTCATCTCGGACCCACTGGTTATTGAGCATGAGGCTGTTTAACTTCCAGGTGTTAAAGTGTTTCTTCTGAGTCCCTTTGGAGTTCACAAATAATTTCAGAGCCTTGTGGTCAGCGAAGGTAGTCTGCAAAATTTCTATCCTCTTGATCTTATGGAGGTATGTTTTATGTGCCAGCATGTAGTCTATCCTGGAGAATGTCCCATGTACATTGGAGAAGAATGTGTATCCAGGTTTCTGAGGATAGAGTGCCCTATATATATCTACTAGGCCTCTTTCATCCATTTCTCTTTTCAGGTCTAGTATATTTTTGTTGGGTTTCCATTTGGTTGACCTATCAAGTGTTGACAAGCCTGTGTTGAGGTCTCCCACAATTATTGTGTTATTATTGATATCCTTCTTCAGATTTGTCAACAATTGTATTAAATACTTTGCTGGACCCTCATTCGGTGCGTATATGTTTAGGAGAGTGATTTCTTCTTGCTGTACAAATCCCTTGATTAGTACATAATATTCATCTTTGTCCCTTACAACTTTTCTGAGTATAAAGTTTGTGTCATCTGATATTAGTATCGCCACCCCCGCTTTTTTAAGGGTGTTGTTTGCTTGAATGATTTTCCTCCAGCCTTTGATTTTGAGTCTATGTTTATTCTGACTATTCAGGTGTGTTTCTTGTAGACAGCTGAAGGTTGGCTTCAGTTTTTTGATCCATTTCGCCACTCTGTGCCTCTTAACTGGCGCATTTAGTCCATTGACATTGAGAGAAATAATTGTCATGGGATTTATTGCCATCTTTGTGTAGAAGTTTGGTGTGTTTTTTTTTTTTCTGTCTTGTTTTTAGAGTAGATCTTTCAGTTTTTCTTTTAAGGCTGGTTTTGAGTCTGCAAAGTTTTTGAGCTGTTGTTTATCTGTGAAGCCGTGTATACATCCTTCAAACCTGAAACTGAGTTTTGCTGGGTGCAGTATTCTTGGCGAAGCATTTATTTCATTGAGTTTTGCCACTATGTCCCACCACTGCCTTCTGGCCTTGAGTGTTTCTGGTGACAGGTCTGCTGTAAATTTTAAGGATACTCCCTGGAATGTAATTTCCCTTTTCGATCTTGCTGCTTGCAGTATTCTATCTCTATTGGTGGGTTTCATCATGGTGACTAGGATGTGTCTTGGGGTGTTTCTACTGGGGTCTTTTTTAGCTGGTACTCTTCGGGCATTCAGGATTTGGTCACATGTTTTCTTTAGCTCTGGTAGTTTCTCTGTGATGATGTTCTTAACCATTGATTCTTCCTGAAGATTTTCTTCTTGGGTCTCTGGGACTCCAATGATTCTAAAGTTGTTTCTGTTGAGCTTATCAAAGACTTCTATTTTCATCTGCTCATATTCTTTGAGTAAATTTTCCATTGTCTGATCATTTGATTTAAGGCTTTTTTCCAATCTCTTCTGCTGTGTAAAGTTGTTATGCATCTCATCTTCTAAAGCACTAATTCTATCCTCAGCTGCTTTTAACCTGTTGGAAAGCTCATCCATTATGTTCTTCAATTCGTCTACTGAGTTTTTCAGACCTGTTATCTGATCTGATATTTCAGTTTGGAGTTTTCTGATTTCTATCTTCATATTCTCTTGATTTTTATTAGTGTTCTGATTTATACTTTCTTTGATTTCTGTTAGCAACCTCCATATTTCTTCTCTAAACTTCATTTCTGAAAGACTGCTTAGGTAGTTGGCCATTGTTGAGTCATCAGAGTTTCCATCTTCATTCTCTATGGTTGAAGTTGGTCTGCGTATTCTCCCCATTGTCACGCTTACGCTGTGGGTTTTTCTACGCGTTGTGGTAGTACTCATTGGCTAGGTGGAGTGCATGGCCGCGAAGCGCAGCGGAGCGGCCGCGCTCTGGCCCCCAAACACTCACCTCAGCAGAGGCAAGCTGTCAGGGGATGCCAGGGGAAGCCCCCAAATGTCTGCCAAGCTAAGGAAACCAGCACAAGTCCACAGCTCCAACAGAAAACACACGCTTCAGCCGAGACACGCCTTGAAGGGATTAATGCTGGAGGAGATCAAAGTTCCCAGGTTGATGCAGGCTGGGGGAGGTCCCAAAATGTCTGCCGGGCCTAGGGGTCCAGCAGTCAGCCTGATCCGCAACTCCGGCCCCCAAACACTCACTTCAGCCGAGGCAAGCCGTCAGGGAATGCCAGGGGAAGCCCCCAAATGTCTGCCAAGCTAAGGAAACCAGCACAAGTCCACAACTCCAACAGAAAACACACGCCTCAGCCGAGACACGCCTTGAAGGGATTAATGCTAATTTATCTTATCTTAATATTCTTTTTATTAATATCTTTATTTAAACACCTTGATTACAAATTTGATTGTAGTTGGGTTTCAATCATGTAAGAACAGCCCCCTTCACCAGTGCAACATTCCCATCACCAATGTCCCAAATCTCCCTCCTCCCCACCTCACCCCAGCCTGTACTCTAGATAGGCTTTTCAGTTCCCTCATTCATTTACATGGTTATGATAGTTCTCAGTGTAGTTATTTCTCTAACTTCACTCATCACTCTTTGTGGTGAGCTTCATGTCGTGAGCTGGACATTCCAGCCTTCCTCTCTTCTGTCTCTGAAAATCATTGCAAACATGTCTTTTATTTTTCTTAAAACACATAGATGAGTGAAATTATTCTGCATCTATCTCTCTCCCTGTGACTTATTTTACTCAGCATAATAGATTCCATATACATACATGTATAGGAAAATTTCATGACTTCATCTCTCCTGATTGCTGCATAATATTCCATTATAAATATGAATCACAGTTTCTTTATAAATTCATCTGCTGAAGGGCATCTTGGTTGTTTCCAGAGTCTGGCTATTGTAAACAGCACTGCAATGAATATAGGTGTGAGTAAGAGATTTTCTTATTGTATTTTGTGTTCCTAGGGTATATCTCTAGGAGTGGTATAGCTGGATCGTATGGGAGCTCAATTTCCAGTTTTTGGAGGAATATCCATATCACTATCTATAAAGGTTGGATTAGGCGGCATTCCCATCAGCAGTGAATAAAAGTTCCTTTCTCTCCACATCCCTGCCAGCACCGCTTGTTCTCATTCTTTGTGATGTGTGCCAATCACTGAGATGAGAGATAGTACCTCATAGTTGTTTTTATTTGCATCTCTCTGATGATTAGAGATGTGAAGCATTTTTTCATGTGTCTTTTGACCATTAGTATTTCTTTCTTGCCAAAGTGTCTGTTCATTTCTTCTCCCATTTTTTGATGGGATTAGATGTTTTATTCTTGTAAAGTTCTGTCAGTAATTTGTATATTTTGGATATTAGCCCCTTATCTGAGGTGCAGTAGTTTCTCAGCTTAATATATTCCCATCTGTTAATCTCTGCTTTCACTTGTTTGGAGAGTGCCTTTTCCTTTTTAAAGATGCCTTTACTCTCAATGCCATAGAGTGTTTTACCTACATGTTGTTCTATACAGTTTATACGTTTATATGTTCTATATGGTCTATAAACCTTATGGTGTCAGGTCTGATATCAAGGTCTTTAATTCATTTGGATTTAACCTTCATATATGGTGTTAGCTGTGGGTCTGAGTTCGCTTTTTTTGCAAGTGGCTAATCAGTTTTTACCAGCACCACTTGTTGAAGAGACTTTCCTTGCTTCATTTAGGATTTCTTGCTCCTTAATCAAAAATTAGGTGAATGTATGTCTGGGAACATTCTCTGAGTACTCAGCCTATTCCACTGATCTGAGGGTCTATCTTTATTCCAATACCATGCTGTTTTGATAACTAATGCTCTGTAATACAGTTTAAAATAGGGGAATATATTGCCTCCACGTGGGTATTTATTGTTCCAAATAAATTTCAGAAGTATTTTATTCACTTCTTTGAAGAAAGTCTTGGGTATCTTTAGAGAGATCACATCAAATCTGTTAAATGCTTTGGTATGTATTGCCATTTAATGATGTTAATCTTGCCCATCTATGCACTCTAAAATTTTCTGCTGTATTAAAGCATATAAACAAAAGTCTTTTTTCTAAGATAATAATAACTAGGACAAAAAAAAAAAAGAGACTGGGGCTATAGTCCATCTGGTTTTTCAATTTGCCTGTGCAAATTTGATCCTCAATATCTCACGTGGGAATCAAAAGTAATTTCTGAGTTCAGAGCCAGGAGTTAGCCTGGAGCAATGCTGGGTGTGGCCCCCAAACAAGAAAATATACTTCATTTTCTTCTCAATATAACAATTAAATAAATTAACAATTAAATAAACAATAAAACATAATTGTTTCAGAATTCTAATAATCTTTTTTCCTGTTTAAAAACATATCTTCTTTCCTCAGCTTCCATGTATTATTTTTTTTCCTTATAAAATTAGCCAACGATGATAATTCTGTCCCTCAGATAGTGGTGAAATGTATGATATTTTTTTGCTTTCCTCAAATATTCATAGCATACTTTTAAATTTCAAACAGTTGAAATTGCTTCAGTTATTACTTCTATATGAATCTCTGACTACTTAGAAAAAATGTTTTTAATTTTTATATATTTTGAGACAGGACGTTAGTTGGCACATTGGTTTTAAAAAATAATATCATTCTGTCATGGTAACAAAAAAAACCATGGTTTGAATGCTTAAAGCCATTTATTTATCTTTGTTATATTACCCAGCTTGCTTTATATCTTATTAAATATATTATATCTACCTAAAATAATATGTATTTTGTGATTTGTGCTATTCAAATATAGATTAATTATCAGTGTTTTTTTTACCAAAATTTATATTTCCTTAAACGTCACCTCTTTTTTTCTACATTTTATATTATATTATTTTTTCTACTTCTTATATTAACATTCATAGTGCTTTTATATAAATTGCTTATATTCACCTTAATCTGTCAAATTTTATTCACATATTCTGAAACTATTTTTGAACACTTAAGTATTTGTTGTTCTTACATATTCTCGATTGATTTTCATTTATTAGTGTGAAGAGATTCTTTTACTCCCAAGTATACATTTAATTTCAAAATTATTTTATTCTAAGCAGCATTAGTATTTCATTTTCTAATTGTGAGTTGTCACTTTTGACCAAAGATTAATGTTTCTAATGGTATTACTTGGTAATTTTTTTATATTCTTGGACTGTAAACCATTTCTTGTGTGGCAGGATTAGACTAAGTATTTTACCTTTAGATGAACTTTTTTGTACCTGTTTAATGTACTTGTTAATCAGTGATTCACCAAAGATGAGTTCAGGCAGAGTTTTTAGGTTCCTTCTTTTGCTCATTATCTCAGGATTTTCCATTCTTTTCTGTGTTCAGTTTCCTCACTTTTTTTTGTTTTGTTTATTTGCCTCCCTAACCAGACTTTTCAGCAGAAAGTCTTTGTTTTGTTCCCTGGAAAAATTTTTTGTGTATTATTTGAAGTCATTATTCTTTTTTTTTTTTTTTTTTTGGTTTTTGGGCCACACCCGGCAGTGCTCAGGGGTTACTCCTGGCTGTCTGCTCAGAAATAGCTCCTGGCAGGCACGGGGGACCATATGGGATACCGGGATTCAAACCAACCACCTTAGGTCCTGGATCGGCTGCTTGCAAGGCAAACACCGCTGTGCCATCTCTCCGGGCCCAGTAATTATTCTTATAAAAGGATAATCCTTATTATTAGATCAAAAGTCATAATAGTAGGAAGCTACATATGCTATACTCTATCTGCCATTCTTTTTTTTTTTTTTTTTTTTTGAGTTCCTACTCAAACCAAGCAGTGTACAGGTCTTACTCCTGACTCTGCACTCAGAGATCACTCATGGGATGCTGGGGCTCAAAACCAGGTTGACTGTGTGCAAAGCAAGCACCCTACCTGCTGTACTATCTCTTCACCTCACATTTTGCAATTCTTAAAGAATATATAAACTCCTAATTCCTGTGTCAGGTTGTATATTGTCTTATGGAATGACTAAAATTCATACTGAAGCTATTCATTTGTCACATTCAAAGTGTGATTATTATATAGCTTAATATGCTTATCAAATTGTAAACCTTGGATTTAGTTCAAAAGAGCATTGATTAGAATATTACTTCCCTATCTTTATTCACTTTGTCACTATATTGCCAAGAATATTTTAGAAATATTCATATATTTAAATTTAAGGGAAAGTTATTGACTAGTATATGTGATATATGTCAACTGAGTTACAAGTTATAGTAAATTGTTTAATTAGCTCCCCCTCACATTACTAATAGTGATTGGTGAAATGGGACAGTGAGATAAAGAGAGGGAAAATATCATAGTTTAGAGTTAGAAAAAATTTGTACCCAAAGCATATATTATTCTTATTATACTAGTCAGACTAGGACAGATTATATAGTAATAATTAATAAGATTCAAACAAAAATCAAAATGCTTGGGGACAGAGAGAAGAGAGAGAGAGAGAGAAGACAAAGGTTGTTGTTTTGCATGTGGCTAACTCAGAGCTCAATCCATGGCATCCTTTATGGTCCCCTGAGCACCACCAGGAAAAATTTCTGAGGGAAGAAACAAGAGTAATCCTTAAGTATTATCAAGTATAGCTCTAAAACAAATGAAAATAAAATAAGTAACAGTTTACAGCTGTAAATCTTTTCTCTGTGACTTGACCAGGATCTGTTGTATGTAGGGTATTTTCAATACAGGGAACAGAAAACATAATGATATATTTCCCAGTTGTATTTTATTTCTCTTTATTAGAAATAAAATCAAGCTTCTTAGCCTTATGTAGAATATTGCAGTACAGAGTTCAGAAAACATAATGAAATATTTTACAGTTGACAAATCTGTGTCTTACCAAGTGGTAATTTTCATTAACCTAACATACAGTTCATCAGTCTGAACTCAAATGGTCAAGAGGAGGTCAGAAAATATAATCTTATCATAAGTCTAAATAGCAGGAAGTTTTGCTGAATTATGACAGAGGTATTAGTGGCTATCACATTTATCAAAATAGTAATCAAAAGCATATTCTTGCATTTTAATTTTAGGAGTCTTTATCATATGATATTACTTTCTCCCAAAAGATACTGGAACATTCCTGGAGTATAATAGCCTTAGATACAATTTTTGGGAGAACTTTTAATTTTCTTGTTTAAAGTAGGCATATTTCTCAGGGAAAGAGTGTTCACTGAGTAATGAGGAGGTACCTATGTCACAACTGGAAGTGCTCAGTGGTTATTCCCATAACTATGCTTGAAGATCATAAATAGTATTGCTTAGTATTTGAAATAGGATAGGATGTTTGCAACGCAAGCATCTTAATTAAAAATTTCTCTAGTCCCTGAATTATTTTCTTAAAGGAAGAGGGAGGCTAATTCAGTTTCAAAACCTTTGATTTATAGTACAATAAAAAAGCATTTTATCAGTAGCAACTGAATGAAGCTAATGATCAAACTTAAAAGCATAAAATTTTTCCACTGCCTCCGCGTCTGTGAGGTTTCCCTGGGCGACACAAAGCAGGAGACCTTCCACTGCCTCTGTCCCTCCCCCGGTGGTGACTGCGAGGCATTCGGCAGGGGATTTTCTGCTGCCTTTGCCACGCCCCCAACCTTGTCTCGAAGGTCTCTGGCACCCCCCACTGGGAAGGGTTAAGAACCATAGACAAGAGGGTGTTGTGTATGTAAATATTTTTTATAAGTTTTTTTTTTTTTTTGGTTTTGGTTTTTTGGGCTACACCCGTTTGATGCTCAGGCGTTACTCCTGGCTAAGTGCTCAGAAATTGCCCATGGATTGGGGGTGCCATATGGGACACCGGGGGATCGAACCCCGGTTGCGGTCCTTCCTTGGCTAGCGCTTGCAAGGAAGACACCTTACCTCTAGCACCACCTCACCGGCCCCGTATGTAAACATATTTATGGGACTATTATGTTACTGACCCTACCCTGATTGGTGATTGTGTCCTACCCTAGGATGTGACCTGGCATTCTGCTCCCACCCTAGGATGGTACCTGATTCTGTTCTCACCGTTGGGTGGTACCTGATCCAACCATTGGGTGGTACCTGATTCTGGGGCATAAAAGCAAGGGTCTTTGGAAGGCGAGGGGCGTTTTTCCTGGGGCCTATTCTTTGGCCTTTGGGCTTCGGCCTCTTCACGGAATAAAGAGCTGTTTTCTTTGGAAGCCTGACTGCCTGTTGGCTTTCTTCCCGCTGCATTCACCTCAGAACTGCCGACTAAACAGGGTAACAGATGCATGGTCCAGGCTGAAGGAGAAGAAAGCCAACAGATAGTCAGGCTTCCAAAGAAAACATCTCTTTATTCTGTGTAGATGCCAAAGCCCAAAGACCCAGGATAAAAGCCCATCACCTTCCCCAGACACTTGCTTTTATGTCCCAGAATCAGGTACAACCCAATGGTGGGATCAGATACCACCCAATGATGGGAGCAGAATCAGGTACCAACTTAGGGTGGGAGCAGAATGCCAGGTCACACCCTAGGGTAGGGCACAATCACCAATCAGGGTAGGGTCAGTAACATAATAATTCCATAAAAATGTTTACATACACAACAAGAGGGTATGCCGACAGAGGCCTGGAGCGGGCGGAGCTCCACTGACTTCCAGGTAGGGGAGGAGGGAAAAGGAGACAGGTTCAACAGCTCCCCCACCATGTGGCCAGGAGCAGTACTGCACTGGCTGGCAGCAAGAGGGAGAACACTAACCAGATTCCCACTAGAGGGCACATTAGAGGCCAAACCTCAGCCAGCCCACCCAACAGTCCCACCCAGAGCTGCAATCCAGAGAAGAGACCCAGCCTCACATCTCAGGGAGCAAAAGCAGGCTGAAATCAGAAGGCACTGCTCTCCAAGCAACACCAATCAATACATAAAAACATGGATAAACCGAGGAGGACCCTAACAGCTGGAGATACAGAGAGAACCCCTACTAAGTTCCCAAGTCCACCAAAATGCACAGATCCAAGAGATGAAGATTTAAAAGAAGCCAAGAGAAAGGAAATGAAAGCCATGGTACAGGAAATGAGAGAATTGCTAGCCAGCGAGTACAAGAAATCCATGGAGTAACAAATTACCCAAAGTAAAGAAGATCTGATACAGAATATAAGAGACTTCATACAAAAGAAATTAAAGGAATTAACAGACACCAAAAAAAATCCAGAGGAGCAGAATCACAGAGATGAAGAAACACATAGTAGCACTTGAAGGAAAACTGCAAACCAAAAATGACCAGGAAACCAACCAGAAATTAAGAGACAAGGCACTGGAAGGAAAAGTCCAGTACTTAATGAACAAAGACAAAATAAATAATCTAAGAATTGTAGGCATACCAGTAAAGGGGAAGAACAAGTAGGGAAATAATAGCAGAAAACTTCCCCTTTGGAAGTTGGACTTGGAAAGAGGACTCTGTTCAAATCCAGGAAGTGAAAAGAGTCCCTAATAAAATAGACCCTAATAAACCAACACCAAGGCATATAATAATCCAAATGGCAAAAAAAAAGAGAAAGATGAATGCCTTAAAGCAATAAGGGTAAAAAAGAAACTCAAGTATAAGGGACGAGATATAAGAATCAAACCAGATTCAAACCCAGCCATTTGAAACAACTCAAGCAAGAAGACAGTGGAATGAAATATTTAAACAACAGAATGAAAGAAATCTCCAGCCTAGGGTACTATACCCAGCAAAACTGTCATTTATATGAGATGGTAGCCTAAAAACATTCCTAAACAAAAACGAACTTGCAGTATTTGTGCAAACAAAACCAATCCTAAACGACCTACACAAAGATGAAAATACAAAACCAAAACCCCCGATTTTAACAACAACCACCCTACACAACACAACTGCACAACAGCCCTCTTTCTCAATAATCTCCCTAAATATTAACGGAATAAATTCTCCCATTAAAAGACACATAGTAGAGAACTGGATTAGAAAACATAAACCGGACTTCTGCTGCCTGCAAAAAACACATCTACAAGTACAGGACAGGCGGAGGCTTAGAATAAAAGGATGAAAATCAATCTTTCAAACCAATGGAAAACAAAAAAGAGCAGGGACAGCCATTCTTATATCAGACCAAATTCCATTCAACCTGGAGAAAGTGATCAGAGACAAAGAGGGTCACTACATACTAATCAGGGGAACAATAGATCAAGAGGTACTAACCCTAATAAATATTTATGCACCTAATGTAGAGTCAGCAAAATATGTGAGGGAGTTGCTCACATGAAGGGAAATGTGATAATAGTAGGAGATCTCAATACTTTACTATCACCACTGAACAGATCCAGCAGACAGAAAAATAGCAAAGTAATAAAAGCCCTAAATGAAAAATTAGAAGATCTAGGGCTAATAAACTTATATAGGGCCCTCCATCCCCAGAAAACAGAATTACACATTCTTCTCAAGCCCTCATGGAACCTTCTTCATAATAAACCAGGCCTTAGGATACAAATCTAACCTATATAAGACCACAAATGTAAGGATTATTAGAAACATCAAATCAGATCACTATGCAACAGAGGTCAAAATTAACTGCAAGAATAAGCAATGGAGAAAAACTAATACCTGGAGATTAAACAACACGCTGCTCAGCAACAGCTGGATAAAAGAGCAAATCAAGGAAGAAATAAAACAATTCCTTGAGACAAACGATATTGAAGAGACAACTTGTCAAAATTTGTGGGACACAGCAAAAGAAGTAATTAGAGAGAAACTCATAGCAATACAGGCCTATGTCAAGAAAGAGGAAAATGACAAAATCAACTGTTTAAAGGATCATCTCAAGGAATTGGAACAACAGCAGCAAAGAAATCCAACCACAACCTGAAGGCAAGAAATAGTAAAAACCAGAGCAGAAATAAACAACATAGAAACTAAGAAAACAATACAAAAAATCAATGAGACCAGGAGTTGTTTTTTTTTGAAAAAATAAACAAGATAGACAAACCACTGGCAAAACTCACAAAAAAAGAAGAAAAACATCCAAATTAGTAGGATAACAAATAAAACAGGAGAGATTACAACAGAACCCCAAGAAATATAACATATCATGAGATCATATTATGAACAACTATAATCAGTTAGGCTAGAGAACCCAGTAGAAATCGACAGATACCTAGAAAATTACCATCTTCCAAGACTGTAAAAGGAAGACCTAGAAAGCCTAAACAGACCAGTCATTTCAGAGGAAATTGAAGATGTAATTAAGAAACTCCCTAAGAACAAAAGCCCAGGCCCAGATGGATTTATAGTATTCCAAGAAGACTTACTGCCACTTTCCCACAGGCTCTTCCAAACCATAGAAAAAACAGGAATTCTCCCCAATTCCTTTCATGAGGCTAATATCACACTCATCCCAAAGATGGAACAGACACCACCAAGAAAGAAAACTACAAACCAATCTCACTAATGAACATAGATGCAAAGATACTCAACAAAATCTTAGCAAACCGAATCCAGCACTTCATCAAAAGGATCATACACCATGACCAAGTGGGTTCTAACCCAGGAATGCAAGGTTGGTATAACATATGCAAATCAATCAAAATCATACATCACATCATCAACAAGAAAGACAAAAACCACATGATCATATCAATCGAAGCTGAGAAGGTGTTTGACAAAATCCAACACCCTTTCATGTTGAAGACACTCAGCAAAATAGGGTGAGAAGGATCTTTCCTCAAGATAGTTACAGCAATCTATGAAAAGCCACAGCCAACATTATCCTTAATGGCAAAAAAACTATAAGCATTTTCACTAAGGTCAGGAACTAGGCAAGGCTGTCCACTCTCTTCATTCTTATTCAATATAATCTTAGAAGTCCTTGCAATAGCAATCAGACAAGAGAAGGAAATCAAAGGGATCCAAATTGGGAAAGAGGAACTCAAACTATCTTTTTTTGCAGAAGATATGATATACATAGAAAACCCTAAAGAGTCCACAGTAAAACCCCTAGAAACAATTAACCATTACAGCAAAGTGGCTGGATACAAATTCAACACATGAAAAACGATAGCATTTCTCTATACAAATAACTAAGCTGAGGAGAGGGAGATTAAAAATACAATTTCATTTAAAATAGTTTCAAAAAATATCAAGTACCTAGGAATCAACCTTACAAGGGAAGTGAAGGACCTATACCAGGGATATTTCAAAACACTTCAGAAAGAAATTGAAAGGATCTAAGGAAATGGAAGAACATCCCATGCTCATGGTTAGGTAGAATCCACATAATCAAAATGACTATCCTACCCAAACTTCGATATAGATTTAATGCAATTCACATTAATATCCAGGCATCGTTCTTTCAAGACTTAGAACAATCAATCAAAATTCATCTGGAACCACAAAAGACACAGGATAGCCAAACAGATACTGAAAACTAGAAGTTGGGTGGCATCGCTTTACCTAACCTGAAGCTATACTATTAAGCCATAGTGATCAAAACAGAATGGTACTGGAACAAAAACAGAGCCTCAGACCAGTGGGTTAGAACAGAATTTCCAGACATAAATCCCCAGATATACAGTCAACTAATATTTGACAATAGAGCCAAGAACTTGAAATGGAACAAAGAAAGTCTCTTTAACAAATGGTGTTGGTACAATTGGAAAACCGTCTGCAAAATATTGAAGACCTATATATTAAAAAAGTCTTCGAGGATGAAACAGCAATGGCAAGGATTTTAGCATCAAACATATACAAATGGGATTACATCAAACTAACAAGCTTCTGCATGGCGAAAGAAACCCAACTTAAAACAAGAACACAGCTAACTGAATGGAAAACAATTTTCACACTCAACACATCAGATAAAGGGCTGATAACCAGAATATACAAAGCACTCAGAAAGCTGAGTCCCCCAAAATCAAATAAAGTCATAGAAAAATGGGGAGATGAAATGAATAGATACTTCTTCGAGGAAGACCAAAAGATGGCCAACAAACACATGAAAACATGCTCACCTTAACTCATCATTAGGGAAATACAAATCAAGACAACAATGAGGCACCACCTTACACCAGTGAGGATGGGTCACATCAAAAATAATTGGAAAAATCTGTGTTGGCAGGGATGTGGTATGAGAGGCACTCTCATATACTGCTGGTGGGAATGCCCCTAGTTCAACATGGAGAACAGTTTGGAGAGTGCTCAAGGAACTCAGAATTAAGCTCCCATTTGACCCAGCAATTGCTCTCCTAGGTATCTACCCCCAAGTCAGAAGGATATTTATCCCAAAGTATGTGTGCACCCTATTATTTATTGCAGCACTAAGTATAATAGCCAAGTCATAGAACCAACCTCGATGTCCAACAACAGATGAGTGGATCATTAAGATGTGGTATCTATACACAATGGAATACTTCATGGCAGTCAGAAATGATACAATCACAGACTTTGCAGCAACATGGATGGACCTAGAACATATTATGTTAAACGAAGCAAGCCAGAAGACAAAAGATAAACAAAGAATGATAGCACTATTCTGAAGTACCTAGAATATACACTAGATATACAACCAATACCCCGTGATTAAATAACAGGGTGAAACAGGATAGAAACCTCAAACACTGTATTAATCACCATATACTGGGGAGTGGAGCACAAAACAAAGGGGAGAGAGACAACACAAAGCCCGACTACACACTATATCATAAAGAAACCAGCAACAATAGAAACAGTAGTGTAGAGAGAACAGGTATGTTATTATTGTTTTACTACAAAGGTCCATAATAATTTACTAGGGATCTTATACAGGATTACAGGTAAAGATTATGATGGGAAATTACTGAGTCCAATGGAAACACTTCAAAACATTATATTTGAATGCCTTAACCTTACCACATTTAAAATGACCTCTCAATTTTTCTATCCATTGGGGTTACTGGATACAAAGTGTAAACATCCTAAGGTGGTACCTCGGTGCTCAGTCACACGAGGCACCATACTCTGCTTGTATCATGAAAATGGCCAGATAAAACTCTTTAACATACCCTTTATCTCTAGATCATGCCTTCTTTTAGGACCTGAAACACATGACCAGCGAGATCACTGAAGCAACAACCTAGACCTACAGATTTTTATCACAGGGCCTAAGCATTGAACACGTTCAACCAAACTAACATGCCATTGCTCTTATACCATCTCTTCTCATTACTTTGATTTTTGTTGTCGGTGGTGTTTGATTGTTGGTTTGTTTTCTTTTGCTTTGTTTTGTTTTTTCTATTCTCTCTTCTTGTCTCCCTCTTCTTCCACCTTCTCCTCCTCACTATCATCAATTCAATTTATGTCAAAAAAAACCCCACATGGTTACTTCCTCTATAGGAAAGGACATATAGGGTGCTGTGGATAAAACTGAAAAGGGTAAATACCTATATAGATAGACCTCTCTAACACAATGGTCAATACTCAAGACACAAAACCTGTACATATCCAAAAGTTGATTTATTAATTTCCTTTTCTTACAAGTACTATATTTAGTACTCAGCGCACCTCTTGCCCTCCACACCACTCTACATTAATATAGACCTAAGCTAGCTTATATATGTTTATATGTGGGCAGGAGCACACAGAGATAGAAATCCTCCTTAAGGGACAAAAACAATCCATACCTATACTCTATATAACGCCTCCCATATACTATTCCCTCTCTCTCCTCCAGAAATACGACTATTCCTTCACCCCTCAATCCCACCCCTAATATCCCCACCACGCTATAATGCTTCACCATCAGTTCTTAATCCAGTAGGCATCAAGACCAACTTCCTACTCCAACAAGGCAATACCCACCACCCAAGTGAAGAGACACCCACTCAAACTCTCACTTCGTTCCCGGCAAGAAAATACAACCAACACCTTGACTGACCCATGCAGTGTGGCCCTCCTAATCACCTCTCCCTAATGTAGACTGTGGCTTGATATTGGAACTAGCTCCAAAGGACCCCACAGCAAGAACTCTATCCAAGACCTCCCTGCCTGGACCCCACACCTCACAAGGAAATCTCAAAAGACAATGGGAAAGCTTATACTTTCATCATAAGTATAGACCTATATAATACAATCTCTTATCCTGTTTCTCCCCTAATGTAAAGTGTATCACTTTCTCTCTTTTTCTTTGGTTTGTTTTCATTTTTCTTTTCTTTTTATTCTTGTCATTTTCTTTTGTTTGTTTTGTTTTGTTTTAGTTTTTGTTATTTGATTTGATTTGTTTTTGTTTCTTTTGGGTCACTCCTGGCAGGACTTGGAGGGTCCTCCTGGCTCTATGCTTGGAGAATGCCTCTGGTGGGCACGGGGGACCATGGGGGATGCTGGGTTCTGAGCCACTGTCCTTCTATAGGAAGGACAGACACCTTGTCCTCATGCTATCTCTCCTGGCTCCACTTTATTCCTTTAATTACGTCTTTTATTTAATCTTTTTTTTAAAAGAAACTTTTTTTCCTGTAGATATGTGTGAGCATATATATTCTTAGTTTTTGTCAGGTGTCTGTTTTCATTTCTCTCCACCCCCAAATCCACCAGCAATATAATGTAGCACCACCTCCTCCTGCAAAGACATATTAAACAAAGGGGAAATTGTACGTGTAAAAACAAGCTCTTATCTACTAGGGAAAAGAACTCATACTTGTTTACAACACAGGGACATCTCCCACCCTGAACGTATGTCATGTGGAAACAACTTAGGCTCCAGGGAACTAGACACCGACCGTCCAGCCTTAACTCCTGGATCCCAGACATAGAAACGACAGAGTTCTCCACAACAGCTCCAGCAGCCACATCCCCTCCAGGGTATTCACAATGCTGCTCTGATGCCAACATGTGCCAGTTCTAAATTGATGACCTGACAATGAGGAAATGGGAACAACTTGATCTAAAGTTGTCCTTCTCATCAGCTAATAATAAGACAAATCAGAAAACATGTCACCCTTTGATCTGTGCAAAAGCCAAGATCGCTATATACAGATGACTGGTTGTTACAACCAGGACTGGACAGTACGCGTCCAGGGACCACCACCACCACCACCACCAGCAACAAAAAGCTCTAGCCTAGCTTTTGATCTACGATCTGTTCAACAAACAAGATATTCAATTTCAGAGGTCTGACTGAGACAACTGCAACTGAATGGGTCTTCCGGAAACATAAGGAAAGACCTTATCTTAGGCTCCATCCTAGGAGCAACTTAATGACCAAGACCACCAACTACAGAAGATGGATTAAAACAACACTGAAGAAGCATAACTGCTAGAATCACAAAGAAAGACTTCTTCATAAGCTCCATTCATTAAGATGCACAGTCACCAAAATCTCTAGATACAGAGGTCTGATTTTACTATCCAAGATGAAGCAGAGGTCTTCCATACACCACGAAAGCACCATGGGGAGAGTAAATGATCATGCAAGGGGTCTATAGTTAATCCCATGACAGTATACTTCAGGGGTGGAGAAACCCTGTATCTCCTACGCCAAGGGAATTCCCTCTACAATATCTCCAATAGTTACTGTGCCTATGCAGGGGGGAAAAGAAAAGAAAAAAAGCACAAAACACTCATTTTTCCACATATTTATTTATCAATTGATCTATTTTTGACGTCTTTATTTTGGTGTAAAGATTGAAGTTGATGTCTCCAATATTGTTTTATTTTATTTTATCTTATCTATTTCTTTTTGCACTCCAGCATGATTTGATTTCAGAATCGAGACTACTGTGTGGTGCTTGTCTTTATTGCTGTAGTGCTCACTGTTTATTTAATTTGATATTTCTTTCTGTATGTGTGGCGTTTCAATTACCTTTTTCACATCCTCTCTCAAACTGAGGTTGAAAGCCTCTGAACTTTGCCCATTTAAAGCGTGTTTGACTTCTTTTTTTTCTTATTTGTACCCCATTCTATTGCTTTTCTTTCCTTCAAACAAAACCACATAACTCGATTTATCTAGCTCCGCCTCTTAAATAGAGGGGGAAACAAGGGAGGGTACCAGGACCAAACAGATACATGATCATTAATAGTAAGCTAGACAAAGAGGGGACCACCTACTCTAGCAGCTTGGGGGGGGGGGGAGGTGGTGATGGTGGTGTATATGGGTTGCAGAAAGGAACTGGGACATATTTGGTGATGGGTATTCCCCTGATTCAATGTTAATATGTACCTAAAATACTACTGTGAAAGATATGTAAGCCATTATGATAAAAATTGTGCTTTAATCAGAAATGTTCTTTGACTTACATGTATTATTATATTATATTAATTATATTATATGTTATGTTATGTTACTATATTATGTTATGTTAGTTTGCCTCAATATGTTAATCAATTTTGTCTCTTGAATAAATTCTTACAATAAAAAAGATAAAAAAGCATAAAATTCACCATTTTTATCAGAAAGTATACATCCTTATTTGAATGTTACCGTTAAATTTAATGTAAACATAGATTATACAAATATTCACTGTATTATATTCTAGATAATATTTTCTTTATATTTATTATAACACTGTAATTTAGCATGTTGTTCATAATATAGTTGTTTCAAGCTTTAAATATTCAACTATTCAACCAGCAGTGTTATACAGAGGCATCTAGCCACATAGTACAGGACTTATATATCAGAAACAAATTAGGCGACATGGAAGTTTGATAAGGTTAATTTTCAGAGGTGGATTGTTTTTGTTGGAGTGTTACGGTGTGGCATTGGATTTTTGTAGCTCATAAGCAAAAAGGGTAATCTTCCCTTTCCCTTTTTCTGAGAATGCCACAGAGATATCAGACTAAAATGGGCTATATTGGAAATTTGGGCAGCCATTTTCTTTTTATTTTGGAGCTTGGCTGTTTGTCTGCTGGAAATATAGCAGCTGTTATTAGGGCATCTGGATTTTGGTGGCAGATTGGGTGAGGTGATGTTTGGTAAAATCCCATTCCATAAGAAAAGGTCCAGAATTTTCAGCCCTAAATTCTTCTCTCTTTTGAAAGTATTTAGCTGCTAATATTATTTGATTTCAGTCACAGAGCTGTGTTCTTTGTGTGAAATGTGAAAGGTGTAAAATTGGGCTGCTATAAAGGGGAATCCAAATATTACTTCTATTTTCTTAGCTTATTATGTAATGATAACAGCTATTTAGTATAATTTTAATATGAATAATTAATTATCAGAAACATTGATTTCTTTAGCACTCATAGAAATTTTCTAGCACATTTTAGTTTTGATCATTATAAAGTCATGCACACAGATTTTCTGTGCTCACTGGAAGGTTAATGTTTATGGATATGGAATCATCAAAACTTAATTCATAGTTGATTCTTAGGAAACAATAATGAAAGACTTGCATAGATGAATTTTATTAAAATTGGCTGAAATAGCTCTCAAAATAATAATTTAGAAATTTAATGAAAAGACCTATGAATAAAAATGAGATTAAATATATAGATTTTGATAAAGTGAACATGTCTTGTCATATGTAATGTTAATATCACACTATTTTGAATGTAAAGGAAACTCAGAATCACATATAATGAGATTAGTCATCTTGTACACTGAATATATAGACAAAATGAGTTTAAGTTATATCTAACTAGTGAACTTTAGTGCTAAACTAAGTTAGTTCATAGATCTAGGAAACACCTTCTATGTACAGCATAACATAATTTGCACCATGGAGTGAGAAATTAGAATAATATTTACTTTTCATGCTTTCTTCTGAAATAAACAAACCAGAAAAGTCAACGTGCTGTTCAATTAATCCAATACTCACCAAAAAACATTGTTTTATAGAAAATAAAATTGTATTTTAAGAGTCTGAATTTTTCAAATAGAATGATCATGAAAAACTTTTTTCAAAAGCTTATTTCTTTTTCTAAGAATTTTCCCCTATGGAGTAAATTAAGAAAATCTGTATAAGAATTGTTTAACATTGTTAACAATGTTTTTTTTTATCTTGTAAGACATTTGAAAACATTAATTTGATTATCGGAAATGCATATTAAAGAGTTTTTTTCTGGTGGTCAAATATAATTAACAAATTGATGAAAATATTTTTGTAAATCTAATGTAAAAATATTTCTACAAGTAATTATAAGATACAAAAATTAGACTTTCTGGAGTTCAAGCGATGGTGCAAGCGGTAGGGCATTTGCTTGATCCAGGATGCACCTCAGTTCAATCCTTGAGCATCCTATATGGTTCCCTAAGCCAGGAGCAATTTCTGAGCTCATAGCCAGGCGTAACCCCTGAGCATCACCTGGTGTGGACCCCCCAAAAAAATAACACTTTCTGGGTCATAATTAAATCCAAATAAATTTAGCAAAAGCTAATACCAATCAGATCTTAGAAAATTAAAACATTTCTCAAAGTATATGCAAAGTAATTCCAGATATTCCTTCCCCCCCTTCTTTCCTTTTCATTCATTCTCATACATTCTCATTATCAACTTTGTACAATATCTAGCTACAAAGCAACTATACAAGGCCTTGTTTTATATTAAACTGCCTTGAATACATATAATCTAAAGGATCCCAGATTTGAAAATTTTAATAGCTATAATTGCAGACTCTCAAATGATTTGCTTAACTTTCCACAGTCTATTCAATAAATATTGTAAAATTCTTGCTTTTTGAAATAATCACAAATGTTAATATCAATTTTTATTGCATTTAAAGTGAACTGTAAGTGTAAAATTGAATATATAAGGCACATGCTTATTGCCTATTTTCTAGATTTGATTGTTAGTTTTATTGCTTACCATTTCTCCAAATTTACATGAACTAGTAGAGACAATGTTTCATCATTTAGGAATAAGGGAAATGATATGGTTAACATACAGGCTTCTGTTGAGAATTAAATAATGGGGCCCGGAGAGATAGCACAGCGGTGTTTGCCTTGCAAGCAGCCGATCCAGGACCAAAAGGTGGTTGGTTCAAATCCCGGTGTCCCATATGGTCCCCCGTGTGTGCCAGGAGCTGTTTCTGAGCAGACAGCCAGGAGTAACCCCTGAGCACCGCCGGGTGTGACCCCCCCCCAAAAAAAAGAGAATTAAATAATGATTTATTTATTAAGCAGATGATAGAGGAGACTTTAGCATCTGGTAAGAAAAGAGACAGAGAAAGATTGTGGATTGCCAACATTCTAAGTTTATAAGCTACTCATCTCTAAAATAGACATTAAACATTTTCTAACTCTCTGAGAATTAGTGAATTGAATGCATTCAAATAAGCTGTGCCCAGTTACCTGATCTACAGAAACTGAGAAATAATAAATATTTGTTTTAAGTCACCAAATTTTAAATTACCAGTAATTTGCAGTAATATAAACAAACAAGCAGAGTTAATGAAATATATTTTGTTAATATATTTTCTTCATATTATGTAGTGGATGCCAATAATTATCAATTAAAATCTTTCTGTGTGAAACAAATATAGTAAAGGCAACTTGATTATTTCATGAGATACAAGCACAATAATGGAATCAATGCTCTTAAAAAAAAAAAAAAGACCTGTAGGGGCCAGAGCAGCAGCACAAGTGTTAAAGCATCTGCCTTGCCCACACTTGCCTGGGACCACAGTATGATCCCCCTGCATCTCATATGGTCCTCCAAGCCAGGAGTGATTTCTGAGCACATAGCGAGGAGTATCCCCTGAGGGTCACCGGGTGTGGCCCAAAAGAACAAAAATGAAACAAAACAAAAAAGAGGCCTGCAAAGATTCCTTTGTTCTTTCTTCCTCATCAGGTTAGAACAAGGAAGACAGAAATCAATTAATAAAAGAGTAGTTTTATACCTGTTGTAAAACTGGAAAACCTGATCATCTAAGTATGCTAATATCAGGCTTCCAAAGTCCACAACAAATTTTTGTGGCTTATAAATCATTAAGTCTTCAGACTCTTTTTCTTGAACCACAAATATACTAAGTCAAAAATTAGTTTATTGGATCATTTATTTACTTACATCATCCTTGGGAATAAAATATTCTCATAATGCTTTTATTCTTAACTTAACCATTGTTCTATGAAAATTAGTGTCCTTATTCTATGTACAAATGCAGGAAACTGATAAAAGATGTAATATTGGAGTATTGATAACATTAATCTGTCACATTTTGTGAGATTGCCTGGAGAATGATCTTCCTTGAATATCTTCATTGTTGCTACCTGTTTTGGAAATATCAAAATAAATTAATTAAGAAAATTCTTTATTGTGGGGCTGGAGAGATAGCATGGAGGTAAAGCGTTTGCCTTTCATGCAAGAGGTCATCGGTTCGAATCCCAGCATCCCATATGGTCCCCTGTGCCTGCCAGGAGCAATTTCTGAGCATGGAGCCAGGAGTAACCCCTGAGCACTGCCGGGTGTGACCCAAAAACCACAAAAAAAAAAAAAAAAAAAAAAGAAAATTCTTTATTGTAAGATTTCTTCCTAATGTGTAAAAGGTTAAATTACATTGAAAAAATTTCACTCGCAGTCATTATAGATAGTTATTACATTTGATTAAAATTAAATTCAATTACACTTGAGAAAGAAGAGATTAAATTACACCATTAAAAATGTCAACCTTTCAATTTTTTTGTTTCTTATATTTTATTATTTTTCTATATCCTTATTTAAGCACCATGATTACAAATACGTTTGTAGGTGGGTTTTAGTTATAAAAAAGAACACCTCCCCTTCACCAGTGCAACACTCTCACCACCAGTGCCCCCCAATTCCCTCCTCCCCTCCCCTTGCCTGTATTTATTCTTTTTTTCTTTTTCCAATTGATTTTATTTTTTTAACTTTTTTCTCTTTATTTAAACATCTTGATTTCAAATGTGATTGTGATTAGGTTTCAGTCATGTAAAGAGCACCCCCCTTCACCAGTGCAACATTCCCACCACCAATGTCCCAAATCTCCCTCCATCCCACCCCACCCCCACCTGTACTCCAGACAGGCTTTCCAGTTCCCTCATTCATTCACATGATTATGGTATTTCTCTGTGTAGTTATTTATATAATTGCACTCCCCACTCTTTGTGGTGAGCTTCATGAAGTGAGCTGGAAGTTCCAGCCCTCCTCTCATTGTCTCTGAGGATTGTTACAAAAATGACTTTTATTTTTCTTAAAACCCATAGATGAGTGAGACTATTCTGCGTCTCTCTTTCTCCCTCTGACTTATTTCACTCAACATGATAGATTCCATGTACATCCATTTATAGGAAAATTTTATGACTTCATCTCTCCTGACGGCTGCATAATATTCCATTGTGTATATATACCACAGTTTCTTTAGCCATTCGTCTGTTGAAGGGCATCTTGTTTGTTTCCAGAGCCTGGCTATTGTGAATAGTGCTGTAATAAATATAGGTGTGAGGAAGGGGTTTTGTTTTGTATTCTTGTGTTCTTAGCGTATATCCCTAGGAGTGGAATAGCTGGGTCTAATGGGAGCTCAATTTCCAGATTTTGGAGGAATCTCCATATCGCTTTCCATAGAGGTTGGACTAGAAGGCATTCCCACCAGCAGTGGATAAGAGTTCCTTTCTCTCCACATCCCTGCCAGAACTGATTGTTCTCATTCTTTGTGATGTATGCCAATCTCTGTGGTGTGAGATGGTATCTCATCATTGTTTTGATTTGCATGTCTCTGATGATTAGTGATGAGGAGCATTTTTTCTTGTGCCTTTTGGACATTTGTATTTTTTTTAATCAAAGTGTCTATTTCTTCTCCCCATTTTTGATGGGATTTTTAACATCTGCTAGACACACATGCCAATAGCAAGGTATACTATCTGCCAGGCCCCTAGTCAACAAATACCCGCGAATCATCTGAGAGTTGAGGCAGTGTGATTTCAAACATTGTGCTTTCCAATTCTGATTGCTAGATCCAAGTTCAACACATACAGGGACTTCCTGATTCTATTTTTATTTCTCCATTGTATGGGGAAAAGAGTGTTTCCAGTTGTTTTTCATTATGATGAATTCAATCTGGCATGGAATATCTGCTGCTGTAAAGGTGTTGGAACTCTACAAGAGAAAAGGAGTTTTGTTTCTCAAAAAAGGTGCCAAATGTGGGTGTTTTATTTTTTCCCTGTGTGATGTTTCTATAAAGGGTATTTTTAACTTTGATATTTAAAAGGCCGAATCACTAAAACTCTCAGCTCTGGAAAATGTTTTTGGCTTAAACAATTTTGGATCGATGCTGCCTAATTAGCAGACAGGCAGGAGGGACCCAGGCAGTGACTGGTAATTCATTTCTGGTAGACAGATTCCCTGCTCACAGTTATTTTTCAGTCATCAATATATGGACCAGTGAACTGGAATATGACTTTGTTAAAGTAAAAGCCTCACTGGACCTCTGTGTCTTCATCTGTAAAAGAGAACTTTTGGAGTACATAAGCTTCTCTAGATTTAAAATGCATTAATCATCAAGAGTTATTATGTCAGGTCATAGAATTTTTTACTCTACTTTTATTTTCATTTCAGGGCCCTTTTAAGCTTAAACATAAACCAATTGCTTTAAAAAAACAACCTAATATGTTTTTTAATCCAAGTTTTTATTTTTATATTGTCTGTGAAACATCTGAAGATACAGATTTTTATATTTATACGTTACAGAAAGACATTTCCTATACTTATATCATTGTGTGCTACTGCACTACACGTTTCAGGTAACTGGTGCTTTTTCAGATTTAAGCATAGCCCTGTGAAAATTCTACAAACAGAAGATGCACAGATTTTGTGTTTTCACTACAGGTGACTTTTGTTTTATTTAGGGGCCACACCTGGAGGTGTTAAGGTTTACTTCTGTCTCTGTGTTCAGGAATCACAGATGAAGAAACATGGAAGACAAAATGTGTGTAATCAACTATGTGGAAACAGGTATGCTTCCTGCCGTATTATCTATCTACCTCATGAATTTAAATCCTTCTTTATATTTGCTTTTAAAACTTCTGAACTCAATATTAAAGGTATTCAGCTTCATGTATCTTTAAAATTATTTTAGGAAATAAATTTATTTTCTACATAAATTTTATTTATTTATTTTGGGCAAAATTAGAATTTTTTAATTAAGCATCTTCCATATTCTAAACATGTGTCTACCATGTGTAGACATAAAAATAAAGGGTCTATTTTCGCAGAGGACCTTTGTTCTAATTATGAAGACTCATTGTGACTCCAAAATCAAGTTGTCTTCTTTCCTCTGAAAACATAAACTAGATATTAGAGGATTTGAAAAATGTTTTGTAAAAACAGTAAATTAGCCATTTTATTTGTGCAGAGATTTGAGGGCTATCTTCTATTGATTTATTTGAATATGTACAACCAAACCTTAATTTTATTGAATCTTCTTAATAATAAATTGGCCTCATTAAATTTGAACAAGTCAATATCAGTCTAAAGATAAGGAACTTAAAATGATAAAATTTATCACTTTCCCAAAGTTATAACTTTTAGATATTTTACAATTAAAATTGCATCTAGATCTTCCTAGCTATTACCTCTATTACATTCCATAATTTAGTTGAAAGCAAACAAAAACTAAAAGGCAAATCTAGAAAAATTATTTCAATTATAGAGTTAGAAAATTCAGCCACAACTTTCTAATCAGTTACTTGTTTAATCTTGCTGCTATACTCTTTATTTGTTTAAATTAGAACATGTTTATATATTAAATTTATAAAATATGAAGATAATGAGTTTAACTTTGTTGATGATCTATAATAAAATTTTTCACTATGCTTAATAAATACTTGGAGTCAAATGATCAAGTTTGTTTTGTCTCTTCTGTCTTAAGAGATAGCACATAATACACTTTCTAAGACAATAAATTTTATTTTAACATTTGTTGTGGATCTGTTGTTTCTAATTTTGGGATGCTTTAAATCATATGACCACGTATAACTTTATTCATTCTCTCTTTAATCCTCCCCTTCTTTCCGACTACAGTTTTTTTTTATAATAATATTTATGTTTCCTTTGCCCTTTAAAATGTACAATGATTATTGTTAAAGATCACTGAAATGACCTAATTTCTAATATAATTGATGGCATATTAGTAAATTACATTTTATATAACGAACATATAAATATAAATAATTAATTTTATTATATAAAACACACAATTTAATATTCATGACTTAAAATTAAAATGTATTAATGTGAATACTTTATGCACTAACTTGAGATAATCTTTTAGCTTCTAACCACGCTTATTTCACATTGCTTCATTCATCTAGAGATGACAGTTGCCTGGAATAATCAGCAAAGTTATACTTAAATGTTGGTAAGTTAGTACTGGCTTTGGTTCTGCTCCATAAAGCCATTCATTCATAAAAGAGTTAACTTTTCCATACCTGGTGGAGTCAGGTCCACATTCTATAACTTTTATTCAATGGACGGAAGAAGAAAGTCTAGTGTAGCTTAGTGTCTGCTACTTAAACAAAGTTACATATTCTAAATTTTAATGGAAAAAATAAGTTACAAGACTAGTCCAGATCCGAAGAAGATGATTCAAAGAGGTTATGTTTTGATGGGAGGAGGTGCAAAAAAGTTTTGATCATTAATCCCAGTGAAATTTTAATGAAAAAAGTTACTTATTTGACTGTGAGTAAACCTATTCATCTCTATGGTATTTAGTCTCATTGCTAATAAAATTCTATATAAAATTAAATGACCTGGGACCAGAGAGATAGCATGGAGGTAGGGCATTTGCCTTGAATGCAGAAGGATGTTGGTTTGAATCCCAGCATCTCATAATGGTCCACCGTGCCTGCCAGGGGCAATTTCTGAGTGCAGATCCAGGAGTAACTCCTGAGCGCTGCTGGGTGTGATGCCCCCCCCAAATTTAAATGACCTGAAATTTTCATTTCAAATTTCAGTATCTGTATTTCCAAAAAACACTGAAAGTTTCATTTTCTGATACTAATTAGGCTCAGAGCAAAAAAAAAAAGCAGGAGGTTTTGTGGCTGTTGAATGAGGGATGTGTGTAAACTTGCAAGTAGATGAAAAAATTATACTTCCATGAATACATTGCCAAATTGATTAGAATATTCTTTTAAAATTTACTTATTTATTACCTCTCAGTATTTTAGCCACATGCTGCTTAATATAGCTTCTCTTTATGGTATTTTATTTGTTTTGTAATTTAAGTCATATGCGAATTGATCATAAGATTATATTATTTTACTGTAGGATAGCTTTTGGAAAATTGACTTTTGACAAATTTGTCATTTTGTAAATTGGTTATTTGACATATTTGACATTTTTGAGTTGGTTGTTTGCTGAATTTATTACTGAATTTGTCATTCAAACAGCTGTCTGTCATTAAAATGAACCAGTGCCAAGAATTTCTGTTTAGTGCCTGAGACCCTTCTGAGCATGTCTTTCATCAGGTTTAATGACATAAATCAAATTCCATGGGAGAACTTCCACCACACAAATCTTCAAAGTCTACAAATAAGGAGCTTTCTTTTTGGAAAACAACCAAAAAAAGTTCACCAAATAAATTTTGTCTGGAACTTATAAAAAAAAATCTTTTTGGAACCTATAAATTCTTAATATTCAACAGTTAAAATATTAAGTGCCTCTAAAATCTCTTTTTTTTTTTTTCCTTTTTTGGTTTTTGGGCCACACCCAGCGGCACTCAGGACTTACTCCTAGCTCTGTGCTCAGAAATCACTTCTGGCAGACTCTGGGAACAATATGGAATGCTGGGAATTGAACCTGCATCTGTTCCCAGTTGGCCATGAGCAAGGCAAACGCCCTACCACTATACTATTACTCCATTTATAAACTTCTTTGCAATAGTCAAAATGTTTATAAATTTGATAATTGTCAGATTTTCCAACTTGCTATTACCACCAGTGTGATAATGATTATAACTTAATAATAAAAATATAAACTCCCAACATTAGGTTCTTAATCTACTAAGTGAATAAGAGATCAATTCTAATATACTTTCTCTCAATTCTATAATATGAGATAGTTATTATTATTCTTCACCTTTGTGAGTAAGAAAATTACAGCTTAAGAAGAACCAAAGTTCCAGTTTTAAAATTATTTTCCTGATTTGCTTCACAGTCTTCAAGGGCTAAAATTCACAAACTTCACCTCTAAAAAAAAATTACCTCATTTTTTAGTGATAAGGAGATCAAGAAATTGGGAAAATGTTAAGTGTTTTTATGAATTTATTGTTTGAATTTAGATAATTATTGCTATAATCTATATAACTCACATGTATATTGAAAGCACTTTGTTTAAATAAGAAAAGAGTACAGAATGATGGACTTGGTTTTTAGTTTGGTTTACTAGGATGCACCTTGATTTAGAACATTAGTTATGTTGATTTATGCTTCTGCTACTACCTGCTCCAATGATACTTTTGCAATAGACTGCTTCTAAAAATAAATTCATTAACACACATTTTTGAAAGTGATTTTGATTTCTGAGATATGGTTGGCAATGAGGAATACTTTTATTTTCCCCATTGATCTCTAAACATATACTGCCAAGCTTGTTTACTAACTCACTGGTTACTTTTTACATAGAATATTCACAAAAAGTTTGTTCTCTATTGAGACAAAGCACATTATAGTGAACTCTAAAATAGACCATCAGTTGATGAACATATTTGAAAGCAAGGAGATTATTATGAATGTCATCAGCAAATATTCTAGCATTCTGTATCTTTCAAGTTAGTTGATAGAGAATTCACTAAAAATCTGGTTACAAAATAGCTCTTAAACTAGCTGTATATTTCAACACTAAAGGAAAGTTACTTAATTGTCTTATTTCATTATCTTAATCAGTATTTTAAAATCTGTAATAACTTTCTTGATATCATTAACTGGATTTATACTACAGATTTATATATAATCAGTATTTAAAATCTGTAATAATTTGCTTGATATCATTAACTGGTTTTATACTACAGATTTATATGTTTATAAAAGGTAAAAATATTACTATTAAAAATTAAAATTAAATATGGAAAATAAGTCAGTAAATAAAATTTATGGTTGTTTGCTGAAACAAATTTCTTAATCTAAATAAAATTAACAATAAGTACTAATTCAAGTAATTATATAGAGCAGGTGGAAAGATAGATGGCTTGATATTAAAGTACTTTTTTTGAAATTGAGACACTATTTGATCTTTGAAATTATATCTACAAAAATAAAATAGATGCAGAAAAGAAAATCTGTGGGCATTGTAAAAATGTATTGCAAAAAACATGGTTGCATATTTTCATTTCTTAATTTACTTTTTTTTAAAAAGTGAAAGAAAAATTACCAGAATAGTATTACATTCTATAAAGAAAATAGAATTTTTTTAAAGTGTCAATATATTGTCAATAGGGGAATATTTAATTTTAATAATTATGAATCATGCTTTCTATTTAATGAACTATTCACATTTTAATAAAACAAAATTTCATTGTTAAATAGTTAATGTCATAACATTGCTTATTCAAATGTTTATTGGGAAAGCATAACCTTATATCAAAGAAAAGATATATTTGATAGCAACTAATGAAAATGCTGCAGTAACTTATAAGAAGAAGTGACATATGGTAGACTTATAAACTCAAATTCATACAATTTAACCACAACTATGACAACTCTTAAAATATTGATTTGATTTAATGAAATTTTCCATTTACCAAAAAGCTTATGGATTTTCATGCACAGCTAATAAATAAATTCTGGTAGTGGCCATTTTAAAAGATAAATAGTAACTGTATCTAAATGTATAGATAAATCATGAAATAATGATAGAAGCTATTTATTATTTATATTTCAATGCATCTTATGTAATGCATTTAATGTAGTAAGAGATTAATATAAGTTAATTTGTGAAGTGCTTAATTATTTCTCACATTTCTCACATTTTAGTGTTTTAAATTAGAAACCAATTTCTCGATCTCTTCCATTTGTGAATTTAATGAATTGCATGATTTAGGAAATGGTATGTTCTTAAAACAGACAAGTGGAAGTAGATAACAATAAATGTATATAAATATCTTGGAAAATAAAAATAGAACTACATCAAAATACATATATATATGTAAATGATAAATGGTAAACAAAGGAAAGTGTTCACAGTGTAAATAAAGACTTGGGGAAATATTTTATGCTAACTCAAAGTAAGTAGTGTTTGAAAATTTCAGTAGAAGTTTCAACTCCAACATGATTTTTTAATTTTGGTTAAAGTAGTAACAGTGCCTGTTCTAAGTTCACTGTTTCGTATTATCCAAATATGAGGTTCCTAGACTCCTGTTGGTGTACCCATGGTAGACCTGACTCCAACAGTGTATAACTGGAGAAATAGGTAAAGTGCTCAGTATCTTTGTTGTGATTCATTTAAAATCTATATATTACATAAATAATATGAAAATTAAACTATGGTGAGCTTCATAGAGCTTCATAATTGTGATGCTCACCACAAAGAGTGATGGGGGCAGTTAGGGAAATAACTATACTAACCATTATCATGACAATGGTAATGAGTGAGAGAAATAGAATGCCTGTCTTGAATACAGGCAGGGGATGGTGGGGGAGGAAGGAGATGGGGAAACTGATGGTGAGAATGTTGCACTGGTGAAAGGGGGTGTTCTGTTTATGACTGAAACCCAACTACAATCATGCTTATAATCAAGGTGCTTAAATAAAGATTTTATGTTAAAAAATAGAAGTACAATCGTGATGACTTATTTTTTTACATTTTAAGTAACAAAGTATATACTGGGTCCTAAGATTTTCATAGTAATAATACCCAATGGCATGCGTGGAATAATATCTTCACTGAATTCTATATAGTATCAGTTGGAAAAATATTCCCTCTGTTTTATACTTTCAGTGTGCAATATCAGAAAATAGACAACATCTGGAGCAAAAAACCTAAAAATCCATATATTGTTGTTTAGGTAACATGGTTACAATAGTGTTAACATTTAAGGCTCTAATGTGTATAATTTTCTTTTTTTTTTTAACTTTATTTTATTTTTTTTAATGTAGTTAGCAGCACAAAGACCAGTTAATCCTAAATTGTAGTGCATCTTTTATACTTTTTCTTTTTTTTTTTTTAACACCACCCATCACCAGTGCAACATTCCCATCACCAATGTCCCAAGTCTCCCTCCTCCCACCCGACCCCCGCCTGTACTCTAAACAGGTTCTCAATT
Source organism: Suncus etruscus (assembly GCF_024139225.1). Taxonomy (NCBI): domain Eukaryota; kingdom Metazoa; phylum Chordata; class Mammalia; order Eulipotyphla; family Soricidae; genus Suncus; species Suncus etruscus. The sequence continues at coordinate 60,785,097 of NC_064852.1, read as the reverse complement.
TCCCTCATACATTCTTATTATTAGGACAGTTCAAAATGTAGTTATTTATCCAACTAAACTCATCACTCTTTGTGATGAGCTTCCTGAGGTGAGCTGGAACTTCCAGCTCTTTTCTCTTTTGTGTCTGAAAGTTATTATTGCAAGAATGTCTTTCATTTTTCTTAAAACCCATAAATGTGTGAGACCATTCTGCGTTTTTCTCTCTCTCTCTGACTTATTTCACTCAGCATAATAGATTCCGTGTACATCCATGTATAGGAAAATTTCATGACTTCATCTCTCCTGACAGCTGCATAATATTCCATTGTGTATATGTACCACAGTTTCTTTAGCCATTCGTCTGTTGAAGGGCATCTTGGTTGTTTCCAGAGTCTTGCTATGGTAAATAGTGCTGCAATGAATATAGGTGTAAGGAAGGGGTTTTTGTATTGTATTTTTGTGTTCCTAGGGTATATTCCTAGGAGTGGTATAGCTGGATCGTATGGGAGCTCGATTTCCAGTTTTTGGAGGAATCTCCATATCGCTTTCCATAAAGGTTGAACTAGACGGCATTCCCACCAGCAGTGGATAAGAGTTCCTTTCTCTCCACATCCCCGCCAACACTGTTTATTCTCATTCTTTGTGATGTGTGCCATTCTCTGTGGTGTGAGGTGGTATCTCATCGTTGTTTTGATTTGCATCTCCCTGATGATTAGTGATGTGGAGCACTTTTTCATGTGTCTTTTGGCCATCTGTATTTCTTCTTTGTCAAAGTGTCTGTTCATTTCTTCTCCCCATTTTTTGATGGGATTAGATGTTTTTTTCTTGTAAAGTTCTGTTAGTGCCTTGTATATTTTGGAGATTAGCCCCTTATCTGATGGGTATTGGGTGAATAGTTTCTCCCACTCAGTGGGTGGCTCTTGTATCTTGGGCACTATTTCCTTTGAGGTGCAGAAGCTTCTCAGCTTAATATATTCCCATCTGTTAATTTCTGCTTTCACTTGCTTGGAGAGTGCAGTTTCTTCCTTGAAGATGCCTTTAGCCTCAATGTCCTGGAGTGTTTTACCTACGTATTGTTCTATATATCTTATGGTTTTGGGGCTGATATCGAGGTCTTTAATCCATTTGGATTTTACCTTCGTACATGATGTTAGCTGGGGGTCTAAGTTCAATTTTTTGCAAGTGGCTACCCAGTTTTGCCAACACCACTTGTTGAAGAGGCTTTCTTTGTTCCATTTAGGATTTTTTGCTCCTTTATCAAAAATTAGATGATTGTATGTCTGGGGAACATTCTCTGAGTATTCAAGCTTATTCCACTGATCTGAGGGCCTGTCTTTATTCCAATACCATGCTGTTTTGATAACTATTGCTTTGTAGTAAAGTTTAAAGTTGGGGAAAGTAATTCCTCCCATATTCTTTTTCCCAATGATTGCTTTAGCTATTCGAGGGTGTTTATTGTTCCAAATAAATTTCAAAAGTGCCTGGTCCACTTCTTTGAAGAATGTCATGGGTATCTTTAGGGGGATCGCATTAAATCTGTACAGTGCTTTGGGGAGTATTGCCATTTTAATGATGTTAATCCTGCCAATCCATGAGCAGGGTATATGCTTCCATTTCCGCGTGTCCTCTCTTATTTCTTGGAGCAGAGTTTTATAGTTTTCCTTGTATAGGTCCTTCACATTTTTAGTCAAGTTGATTCCAAGATATTTGAGTTTGTGTGACACTATAGTGAATGGAGTTGTTTTCTTAATGTCCATTTCTTCCTTATTAGTATTGGTGTATAGGAAGGCCATTGATTTTTGTGTGTTAATTTTGTAGCCTGCCACCTTGCTATATGAGTCTATTGTTTCTAGAAGCTTTTTGATAGAGTCTTTAGGGTTTTCTAAGTAGAGTATCATGTCATCTGCAAACAGTGAGAGCTTGACTTCTTCCTTTCCTATCTGGATTCTCTTGATATCCTTTTCTTGCCTAATCGCTATAGCGAGTACTTCCAGTGCTATGTTGAATAGGAGTGGTGAGAGAGGACAGCCTTGTCTTGTGCCAGAATTTAGAGGAAAGGCTTTCAGTTTTTCTCCATTGAGGACAATATTTGCCTCTGGCTTGTGGTAGATGGCCTTAACTATATTGAGAAAGGTTCCCTCCATTCCCATCTTGCTGAGAGTTTTGATCAAGAATGGGTGTTGGACCTTGTCAAATGCTTTCTCTGCGTCGATTGATATGATCATGTGATTTTTATTTTTCTTGCTGTTGATGTTGTGTATTATGTTGATAGATTTACGGATGTTAAACCAGCCTTGCATTCCTGGAATGAAACCTACTTGATCGTAGTGGATGATCTTCTTAATGAGGCATTGAATCCTATTTGCCAGGATTTTGTTGAAGATCTTTGCATCTGCATTCATCAGCGATATTGGTCTGTAATTTTCTTTTTTCGTAGCATCTCTGTCTGGTTTAGGTATCAAGGTAATGTTGGCTTCATAAAAGCTATTTGGAAGTTTTCCTGTTTTTTCAATTTCATGAAAGAGTCTTGCCAGGATTGGTAGTAGTTCCTCTTGAAAGGTTTGAAAGAATTCATTAGTAAATCCATCTGGGCCTGGGCTTTTGTTTTTGGGCAGACATTTGATTACTTTCTTAATTTCCTCAATAGTAATGGGTGTGTTTAGATATGCTACATCCTCTTCATTCAATCGTGGAAGATTATAAGATTCCAAAAATTTATCCATTTCTTCCAGGTTTTCATTTTTAGTGGCATAGAGTTTCTCAAAGTCGTTTCTGATTACCCTCTGAATCTCTCTCATATCAGTAGTGATCTCTCCTTTTTCATTCCTAATACGAGTTATCAAGTTTCTCTCTCTTTCTTTCTTTGTTAGTTTTGCCAGTGGTCTATCAATCTTGTTTATTTTTTCAAAGAACCAACTTCTGCTTTCGTTGATCTTTTGGATGGTTTTTCTGGTTTCCACTTCATTGATTTCTGCTCTCAGCTTTGTTATTTCCTTCTGCCTCCCTATTTTTGGATCCTTTTGTTGAGCACTTTCTAATTCTATGAGCTGCGTCATTAAGCTATTCAGGTATGCCCCTTCTTCTTTCTGATGTGTGCTTGCAAAGCTATAAATTTTCCTCTCAGTACTGCTTTTGCTGTGTCCCATAGGTTCTGATAAATTGTGTCTCCATTGTCATTTGTTTTCAGGAAGGTTTTGATTTCCTCTTTGATTTCATCTCGGACCCACTGATTATTCAGTATGAGGCTATTTAACTTCCAGGTGTTAAAATTTTTCTTCTGTGTCCCTTTGTAGTTTATATATAATTTCAGGGCTTTGTGTAGTTTATATATAATTTCAGGGCTTTGTGTATAATTTTCACACCTTCATCATTAGATTTCCAGAATGACCAAACCCCTCTTCCACTCCCTTATGAAATTTTTGGCTTACACTTCCTTTCCTCTCCCAGTTCAGTGGTAAAATATTCAGGTAGGATTTATCATCATTATATAGTGTTTCTTCCTTTGTTTTACTTATCTATATGACATTTGCTTTACCCCGTAATTTATTTCCGTTAACATATGCTATCCAGCTCCATTCAATTTTCAGGGATCTGCAATATTTCATATTTTCTTATAGTTGAATAGCATTTCATTTCGCATATATACCACAAGTTATGTATCCATTTGTCTATCCTTTGATATTTGGGTTTGTTTCCATATCACAGTGATTGGAATATAGTGCAATAATATTATTTTATATATTTTTTAAATAAATATTTTTACTTCTTAAAAAGAAACTAAGATGTGGAATTGATGCAGCAAGTAATTACTATTTCTTTTTTATATTTATATATTTTTATATAAAATCTTTATTTAAGCACCATGATTAATTTTTTTATACTTATATATTTAAGCACCATGATTCTTTTTTATATTTATATATTTTTATATAAAATCTTTATTTAAGCACCATGATTACAAGCATGTTTGTAGTTGGGTTTCAGTCATAAACAGAATACTCCACTTTACCAGTGCAACATTCCCACCACCAACACTCTCCTCCTCCCCAACCTCTGTATACGAGACAAGAATTCTACTTCTCTCATTATTTAACATTGTCATACTAGTTATTACTATAGTTATTTCCCTAACAGCATTCACCATTTTTGCAGTCAGCTTCAACACAATTTGATTACTATTTCTTACAGAATTACTCTATTCAAACAGAATTGGCATACTTTTTACCACTGACTGAACCTTTTGACATTTCCATTAGTAATAAATGTGGGTTTTTTCACCACAGCCCCAACAATACTGACTCTTTTTAATATTTTTATATATACCATACTCATTTATGAGATAATAATTTGTTGTCATTTGATTTTTTTCTCTGATAACTGTAATAGCAAACACTTTTTCAGATGTTTCCTGTTTATGTGTTCTCTTTGGGGGAAATGCCTGTGTGCCTGTAAATATCCTCTCCTCTCCCCACTTTTGATGGACTATTATATTATTTTATTTTATATTTTTATTTTATTTTATTTGTATTTATTTATTTTTAATAATAATTTCTATTTTGACCAAAGTGGATTACAAATCTTTCACAGTAGTATTTTAGGTACACAGTGACACTGAATCAGGGGCTTTCCCACCAATGTTGTCCTCCCTCCACCCCTGTTCCCAGCATCCATCCCATATCGCCCCTCTTGTACCCATTAGTGAGAGTTTTGAGTGGTTTATGTGTTTTGAATACTATTTATTTACCTATTTATGGAAATAATTTCATCTATTCATGAAACACCACTGAAGTCAGGTCTGAAATACAATGTATTTTACAAAATATGGTCTAATTTTTTCTAAAGGTAGATTAACTTTTGCTAATAAAGTACACACTTAAAATATGCAATGCATAATAGCTAATAAATTATCACGTTAAATGATTCTATATCATATTAAATTTTAGAAAAATCACAAAACTTGGGGCCAGAGAGATAGAGTTGGTGAGCTCTTGTCTAGCAAGTGACCAAATCAAGTTCAATTCTCAGATCTCATGTGGTACTCCAAGGCCGCCAAGGTTCATTACTGAGTGCTGAGCTAGGAGTAATCTTGTGCAGTGGTGGTGGGAATGCCCTGATTCAATGTCACTATGTACCTAAAATATTACAGTGAAAGACTTGTATATAAATAAATAAATAATAAAAAAGTAAAAATAACTGGGAGGATTGATAGCATAGTGGGTGAGGCGTTTCCCTTGCAAAGGCCCACCTGAATTCAATCTTCAGCATCCCAAATGATTCCCCCAAGCTTGCCAGGAGTGATTTCTGAGATCAGCGCCAAAAGTGTCACCAGATGTGGCCCAAAAGCCCCCCAAAAATGTTAATAATTTATGTGTTTTTCTAAACTGTAACACAAATTATAAGTTTTAAATTTATGAAATCAGTATCTGAAGAAACAAGATTACTGGTTTAAAAAGGAACAGAGAGAACAGGAAGGGAGATGAGGAAGAGAAAGATCAGGGAAGTGATAAAAGAGGATTGTAATTTTTTTCATTTAATGAAGAGCTACAGGAATTATCTATTTTGCTTCAAAAATCTCAACATTAATGTTATTCTTCTTTTCCCCGTGTACTAATATTGACTAGGAATACAATTACTCAAAATGTCTAATTGGAAAAGTTCAGGTTGTCTCAAATGTAAGAGTCAGGAACTAATTAGCTTCATATATTAAAGAGTCAATAGGAAGAGAAAAGTCTATAATGTGAAATTCATATCCAGTTCTTTCACTTATGAGCATTTCACTCTTTTCCAGTCCCAATAGTTTTTACATTTCTCGGGGAAATCATACCTACTCATTATTTTTTCTATGTCTTCAATTATGATGATTGTTAAGAGTCCACTCTCAACAGTGCTCATGGCTTACTCCTGACTGGGCCCTCAAGGACCATTTCAGGAAGGTTAGGGGAACTATTTTTTATAATAATTTTTATTTTGACCAAAGTGGATTACATATCTTTCACAGTAATATTTTAAGTACATATTGATATTGAATCAGGGGAATTCCCATCAACAAAGTTGTCTTCCTACCACCCCCAATTTTTGCATGTAAAGCTAGCTCTTGTTGACAATAATATTTTAGGTACATGTTAACTTAATATCAGGAGGATTCCCATCACCAAATTGTTCTCCCTACACCTCCGTTCCCATCCTACCTCCCATATCTTCCTCCCTCACGCCCGGGGCTGCAAGAGTATGTGGTCTCCTCTGTGCCTAACTTGCTTCTTAGTGGTCTTACACCTGTTTGGTCTTGATGGCTCCCTTTTTTCCTCCTGTAACTGGGAGTCGGGACTAGATAGATCAAGTTACACAGTTTTGTTTGAAGAAGAGAAAAGTAATACCCTGGGGGTAAAAATCAAATACTCCGAAAATGGGCGTAGTCCTTCTAGAGGCTCTCATCATCGGTTTGAGAGACAAAGGAGAAGAAGGTGAATCACCCCAACAGTACAAAAAGAGGTGTCAGATAAAATATCCAGTGAGCACTCTGACAATAAAGGTAAGCACCACATAAGAGCCATGATCTTGAGATAAAAACATGGCAGAGCACATAAAGAAAGAAAAGAAAGGAAGAAAATAAATATATAAATATAAATGGAGACAACAACTTCAATAACCACTCCAAAACAAAGAAATCGACAAAAACTAGATAGATAAATAAAAAAAGGAGAAAAATTGTTTTGTGTTTTATTCCCCTCCTGCACAGGCACAGTAAATATTGAGGTCATTCGAAAAAGAAGTTCCTTGGCCTAATAGATACAGGGTTTCTCCACCCTTAGAGTATATTGTCATGGGATTAACTGTAGACTCCGTACAGGTTCATTTACTCTCCCCTTGGTGCTTTCATGCTGTTTGGAAGACTTCTGCTCCATCCTGGGTGATAAAATCATACCTCTGTATCTAAAGATCTCGGTATCTACACAAGTCAAGGGGTGGAACTTATGATGAAGTTTTTCTTTGTGGTTCTAGAAGTTCTTCTCCCTCAGTGTCATTTTAATTAGTCTTCTGTGGTTGGTGGTCTTGGTCTTTGCATTGATCCCAGGATGTTTCCAGAAGACGCATTCCATTGCAATGGTCTCAGACAGATCTTTGGAACTGGAGATCATGGTTGTTGTGCAGGCCACAGCTCAAACTCTAGACTAGGGCTTTTTTATTGGTCCCAGGATACATACAGTCCGTTCATGGTTCCATCAGCCAGTCATCTGAAGATCATAAACTTGGCTTTTGGACAGACCAAAGGGTGACAAGTCTTCTGATTTTGTCTTATCGTTAGCTGGTGGGGTAGGATAACCTGCTCTTAGGTCAAGTTATTTCCATTTTCCTCGTTGTCACGATATCATATTAGCTGGCACTTGATGGTGTCCCAGCAGTATTAAGGATGTCCCAGTCGGGATTTGTTTCCTGTAGCTGTTGTAAAGAACGGTGTCATTTCTGTGTTTGGGACCCAGGGCTCAAGGTTGGACGGATGATGTCTAATCACCTTGGGTCTAAGTTGGGTCCACGTGACATATTTTCAGGGTGGAAGATGTCTCTGTATTGTAAAAAAGTATGAGTTCTTATCCCTAGTAGATTAGAGCTCGTTTTTATACGTAAGATTTCCCTTTTTTTAGTGTGTCTTTGCAGGGGGAATGGTGCTACATTATATTGCCGGTACATTTTGGGGTGAAATGAGAAGAAAGCAGAACAGGTCACACTCCCAAAAATATAAAATATATAAACAAAACTATATGTGCTCACATAAATATATAAAAAATGAAATAACAATGTAATTAAAGAAACAAAATGATTAGGGGAACTATTATAGGATGATAAAGATGAATTTGAAGTCTGCTGCCTGTAAGGGAAGTGCTTAATCTAGTGTATTATCTTTCATGTCCTCTGTACTATTTTTAAAAATTGCTAACATAGAAACACTGAGGAAATATATATGTATACATATATGTATATTTTTATTTAAATACATATATAGAAAATGTATATGTATATACTCATACATATAGGTACATCCCAAAATGAATCATGTATATGTGTCTGTAGATGTGTGTTTACAAGTAAATTGTAAATAAATTGCATATAGTTAGATTTACTTTGAGAACAGAAGCTTTATATGTAATATTATTTGTTCCATGTGTAACTGTCATACACTTTGATTTTGTTTCATGTATTACAAATGCAATCACAATAGAGAAATGTGATATTAACTTGTGTAACTCTAAGTCAAATGCTCTTTTGTTCACAACTAAATAGAATAGCCCTAAATGGAATGAATTTAGTGTTTCTGGGGAAATCCAAATTTCTCTATGTTTATCTGTCATGATTATTTAATTCTGGAATGTTAAAGAACATATCGTTTAGTGACAGCAGCATGCAACAACTAAGAATGGCAAAAGAAAAAGTAAGAAAGAAGATTTTAAAAGTGATTTATTTGCTTTTAGATTAAGGTTAATGGTAGTTTAAAATAATGCAGATTTTTAGCCATGGATAAAATATTATTCTTAATGATTTTTGCTTATTTTTAATACCTCTGTCATTTTCAACTGAACAGCATTAGAATTCTACTGCATGCATCTAATTTGCTTGGTCTTTTTAGAATTGTGTTGGCACTCTTCTAGCCACTCTATAGCCAAATCTTTGTCATGGTAAACACAAACATAGGTTTTGCTGTTACCATGTTCTTTTGAGTCTGTTCAAATCCCATGTTCAAATCCCATTTCAGGACCCAAAAGTTGAAACAATCTCTACAAATTACTGTTTGAATTTGATTCTAGGAAACTGTGTTACTCAAGCAATAAACAAAAGTTATTCAGTACTTGAGCAAAAAAGAAAGGCTTTTGCTTTTATTTCCAGAATGTGCCAGTGTTCCAAGTTGTATTGTTTCTTTACTACTGACTTGGATGTCATCCTTTCCCACATTTAATTAGATTTATTCAAATTATTCTCAAATTTGTTCTAGATCAGAGATGGGAAAAAGTGTTTTATTGTGGATGTCTGTTTTGATTAATTAATAATGTATACTTTCATTTATTGTGTTGTAAAAGTTTCTAAGATATAATGGGTTAAATAGAAAATATTAAGATTATGATATCTGCCACACTAGACAAGTTTTTGAAATCACATAATTCTGTCCAGGTACTTAACAAACATGTCCAATAAAATTTTTTAATTTCCTTTTTTCCCACACCTTTATTTTTAATTTCTAAGTTAAAGTATATTTATTATTTTGTTTGCAAAAGGAGAAAAACATTCATATTACCTAAAATTAAGAGTCATAGGACTCAAGAACAGCTTTGCTACTTTTTACGACTTTATGGTCGCTTTAATTTCTAGTAGTGCATACTTGACTCTTCACAGAGCAGAAATCTTAGGAAAACAATGAGAGATGATATTCTTTGATGAGGCTGTAATAATATAAAAAATTAAATATGATGCACTACCAATGTTAAACCTAAATATAATAAGTTTTCTGTGATTATGTCAGATAATGTCACAAAGATCAGGAAAATGTGAGGAAATTTTATATTTACAAAAATTAAGTAATTACATACATATTCACATATAAGTATTAACAGGATAAGGTAAAAGAAGCATCCATCAATGTTAATAAAGTTAATAAATTTGAATCAATACACCTAAAATTTTTTATTAACTTAAATTATTTTTAACAGTGAAAGGTTTACAGAAGTAAGCCTAACTCAAGATAATTTGAAAAATAATTTGCAAGGTTAAAATCAATGAAGTAGAAGTTTCCAAACTAAGGAAATTTTACATGGAAGTTTGAAGTGATAGGCATTTTAATTTTTTTCTGAACGTTTTAGTAAAGTCATTATAGAAACCCTTTACTTGATTCAAATGTTTCTTCTAGAATATTACTTGTCTTTGCCATTTTAAATATTATTTTGAGTATATTTTCTGCTTTCTGGTGGATCTGTGAATATTATATTTTCTATGAAATATGAAAAATGATGAATAAATGTTCTTATTAGTACTGATTAGAATTATGGAAAAACTCAAATTAAAATAATGTGGGTTAGACTGAAATTAGGTTATGTTAATCAAATATAAATTTATATTGAAAGGGAAACATCAAGATCATCTTTGAGCATAATCTAATCATCTAGGAAATGGCTCTAGAAATAAGAGCAGAGAAAAAAGGAATGTCGTGTAAAAAAGATTCATGCAAATATAAGGAGTGAAAATGGTCAGCCAAGGTGAATTGGAGAAGTTGTCAAAATAACAAAAACTACAACAAAAATAAGCATTATTAATAGGTGATTTAATGACCTTAGTAGTAATATATTTAGTTATCTTAATATAAATATCTTTGCGTAAAATTTTTGTACTACCTTTATCATTATTAAGGATTATAAAATTTCTCTCTATATAAATATTGTTAAGGTATAGAAGAAATTTTACAATACTGGAGAATAAATTATTTACCTTTGAATAAATAAATATATCCACCAACACTAAGATTTTTTTGCACTTAATGCACAATTTAATTTTATTTAAATGCTATTTTATTGGTTAGGTTAATAAAAATATTTTATATTACAGACCTTTAATTGTATATTCTGATATGCATACACATCTTTTGGATATTCTGAAAAGGCCCTCTAATGGAAAAAGCAGAGTAACATGACAAATATCAACTAAATAAATTATAAAGAGTATACTTTAGGTATATTTTTTGGCAGTGAAGATTCAACCTTGTATAAAAGATATTTGATGTTATGTATTTTCAAGTTGTTTTTTCTAACCAAGGCACCCTGAAACAGATAGAAATTATGTGTACAAAGTTTTAGCTGGAACAATTGTGATTATTTCTTTTTTAAACACAAGTTTACATAACTATCAATAAGATCAACCTATAATAGAGTTCAATAAGTAGCTTCCTTATCAATCAATAACCATTGCAGTTTTGAGGTAGATATGCCAAGAAAAATATAAGCTTTAGTATGGTGATGGTATTTGAGAGCCAATTTGATTTAAATAAGGCAAAATGTCACAGATCATCTTGTCAAGTCTTGTAATCATAGTAATGCATCAGATATAGAGATTTATGAAAGCAGCTTCATCATTTTATGACCTGTCTTTCAAAATAGAAACAAATAAGTTCACTAATCAGGTAAAAAAATCTAAAAAGTACTGGCACTTAAATGTATGCCATCAGTATTAGATTAAGTTTCTTACCACCTGTGTGTTTTTGTTGACATGTTGAATGCTTTCTCCTTATAGACTCCAACATAGACATAGCATTCAAAGGGATCCTTTGGCATTGCTTGCCTTCTGCATGTTGATTCAGCACATCTGGGAATACAACATTAGAAATGGGCTATTTCTGGAAATAGAGTAGGTATGGGCCAGAATGCTGAATTAGCAATCAGATGATGAGATTTGAAGATAAATATGAGGATTTATTGCTGCTTTTAAGACTAGGGCCAAATCTTTGGGATGAAATAAGGTCAATAGGTTGCTTGTTCTTAGTCCATTTATGAAGTGCACCAAATATGTAGAATATGATCGTTTAGATAAATATGACTCCAAGCTCTAAAACAATCTTCTCAAGAAATACATTTCATATTTTCACTGTTAAATACATTTTCTAGTTTTGCTTATTGTTTTTTAACCCATTTTCAAGTAAATCAGAAATCACACTATACTTCTTGGAAATATGCATATATATCATTGATAACCATTTACAGCACTAAAAAACCAATCAAGCACAACCTATTTCTGGTACAAATACAAAATATTAATTTTATAAATTCTATATCTATTCAAAATATCTCAAAACATCTCTAAATGCAATGATTAAACTATTACCTATTAAAGCATAAAATATCTTAGAAAATATGTTATTTATATGAGAACAGTCTTATGAATTAAAAGACCAACATCTTCACAAAAAAGTTGGATTTGTCATAAATAACTTGTATGAGACTGGATTTTGAGTCTTTTGTATTATGTAAAATGTTTAAAAATAAATAAATAAGTGATTTAAGAAAAAAGATAAAAGTCATAGTAATCCCAAAATAGAAGTCAAGTTACGCTTTTAAAACAAGTTAAATTTTAAGAAATTATGTTTGTACATAAGAAAACTTAAGAACTCCAGGAATAGATGACATAACATGATATGTTTAACTTCTTTGTACCCAGCTTTAAAATATTTTTAGAAGCCAAATCCAAAGACTTGTTTTTCTTGATCAAAGTGTGACAAATGAGGACTTGTAAAAAAAAATGTAAAGAAAGAATACACTGAATAATACCACCTGGAAGTTAGAAAACCTGACAGACTTAGCTAGAATAGATCATAAATTATCAGGGGGCGGTGAACATTTAAATGAGATATAATTTTCAGGACTATATTAATGGGACATTGTATATTAACTTCAGAAAAGTTTATCTAAACAATTATTTTAAAACAGAACTGAACAGCTGTTGTCTAAGATTTATTTTATAGAAACTGTTATATCTGCCAACATTCCAAGAAGTCAACAAGAATGTGAATATTTATTCTTGGAATGAAATGGTAATATCTTTTCATTGCACCATTTCACCTTGTACCCTCTGTTTCCCAAATGGATCTTTACTTTCCCATCTTACCATTGCTTTATTCGTTTTCTCTCTATTAAATTTTGTTTTTGAACCATACCTATTGTTGGTATTGAGGACTTATTATTAGGTCTGCCTTCAAGGATCATTCATAGTAATGGTCCAGAGATGATACAGGGGGATCTGACCCAATTCAGCCTACTACAACCTAAAACAGTTACTTGCAAAACAAAGTCCTACCCACTGTACTACTGCTTTAGTTCCTATAAAAAAAATAAATGCTCTTTTATAAAAAGGTTCTTTTTATAAATTTTGTGTTGAATCTACCTAAATTTACCTGTAGTCCATGAATTCTATTTTTCCAGACTTAAAAAAATCATGTTTTGCTTTTTTGTTTTGTTTTGTTTTGGGCCACACCTGTTTGATGCTCAGGGGTTATTCCTGGCTAAACGCTCAGAAATCACCCCTGGCTTGGGGGAACCATATGGGATGCCAGGGGATCGAACTGCGGTCCTTCCTTGGCTGGCACTTGCAAGGCAGACACCTTACCTCTAGTGCCACCTCTCCGGCCCCATGCTTTGCATTTTAATGGAATTGAAATTTTAGGTTAACAACCTTTAATGTGAAAAATTTGAAGTTCATTTTGATTTTTTTTGCCCCCACCCTAAAATTCATTTTGATTTTTGTGAGAATACTAGGTGACTAAATAACAGTTGGAAATTTAGAAAGCTTTTTCGAAAACAAGATATAAAAAAGAATGCTGAAAGTCAAGATGTTATAACACTTGCCTTGTATATTTAAGGTTCTGGATTTGATGATACTTCATATAAAATAAAGTAAAAGTTGGAAGAATTTTGAGAAATTTAGATAGAAAAAATATCTACCCTAAATGTATCTATCAGTAATTTTGAAAAAATGCAAATAAAATAAAGAATAAACAGAATATGCTACCCTTATAATGTGCATCTTTAGCACAATGAATTATTTTGAAAACTGCCTCACATATACTCTATTCTTGGAGAAAACAGAGTACAGAGAACTGCAATGGAACTTTACCTTTATTTAATAAACAAAAACAAAACTTTGGGGACTGGAGTGACAGCACAGCTGTAGTGTGTATGCCTTGCATGTGGTAGACACTGTGTTGGGAGTCCCTTAAGAGCAGGCAGAAAATGCAGGGCTGAAATGCAGGGCCTTGTGACAGGCCCAAAACTTTGCTAAAAGCAGGCAGCTTTGAGAATAAATGTAAACTTTTAAGATTTAAGGCTTGTAAGGCACAGAAAGGCAAGAAGCAGAGAGCTATGGTAAAAGCAGGCAGCCTTAGGAATAAATAAACATTTAAGATTTAAGGCTTGTACAGAAACAAAGAAAGCACAGAATTTTGGTCCTGGGAAACTGAGTCTAAATTATGAGATCTCTGTGATCTGTACAATCCGACCTGCCTGAGATGGGTTCCATTAGCAGTACAACCCCGACATGGTGGACACATATCCCATTAGCTGTACATCCCATCCTAATTGCTGATGGGTCCTGTTATCTGGACAATATGGTCTGTCCTATGTATATATTTTCTATCGATGTATTTATGAGCAGAACTGTGCCCACAAAAAAAAGTATATAAGCCAGGCCTTGAGTTTCAATAAACGAAATTGGATTCAGATTTGGCTGGAATCCTTTTCCCACTTTTGTCTGTCTCTGTGTCTGTGTCTTTGTGTTTGCCCTATCTCCCTCCAAGAAAGAATAACCACATCTTAATTGGTGTCCCTGTAGGAAGGGGCACCCACAATACTGGACCAACCAGTATTGAGTTCGATCCCTGACATTCCATATGATCCCACAAGGCTGCCAGGAGTGATTTCTGAGCGCATAGCCCCTGAGTGCCACTGAGTGTGGCCTCGACCCCCCCAAAAGAATTTTTTATTCATAAAGATGATAAATCTTAGGAAAGTCTTAGCAAAATAATAAAACTTTAAGTCATCTTAAATTTTTGTAACAAACTTTATTCTTTTGCTTTAAATAGAGAAGCAGAGCAAAACCACCTTTCATCCTCGTTGCTTAAATGCACAGAAAAAGAGCTAAAACTGGTTTTTGCTTTGTTATAATACTTACTCAATATAACACAGATTATGATGTGCATATACTTATATTTCTGTTTATATTGTAAATAAATCCCATATCCACTGGAGCTTGGAGACTCCAGCACCACTCCTGCCTAATTGGGACTGATAGTTTGGTGTCTGGCTTGAATTGGGGCCAACTGATTACAGCTGACAGTAATCATGATAACCCTATGCTACTAGGGATTGAACTGAGAATCTTGTACATCACTTCATTCTTCTACCACTTGTATAATAGGCCAAATTTTTCTCTCTTCTTTTTATTTTGTTTGTTTGTTTTTGGGCCATACTAACAAGTGCTCAGAGCTTAATCTGGGTTCTATGCACAGGGATCACAGGGTTATTTATAAAATATGTAATGCTAGGAATAGAAGCGAGTTAGCAGTGTGCTGTCTCATATACTACCATTCTAGACCCTGTCTGTCTTTTAAAACACAAACACAAATCTTGTATTTCTAGGATTTAGAATAGAATAGAATATTTGCCTAGTTTCTCAAGTCAGTGCCCACTGGGAACAATAAAAACTTATTTTTATAAATAAAATAAAATTTAAAAAATATTTAATTTTTCTGGGCAATGGGGGCTATTCTCAATGTTAGAATGTCTTCCTTATTTGTAGCAAACTGCAAATTTAATGTCTGGCATTACTCCTACATCAGTGCTGGTGTAACATCCATATCTATAATTGTAATCCTATGTGATTCAATCAGTTAGGTGAGCAACATGACCAGATGTAAGTCCATTTTTGCACACTTACACAGTTACTAAGAGAAAGGATGGGGAAAATTACAAATACATCATGCATCTTATGTCTGTAAATATCTATCTATAAATCTTTTAATTTATCATAATATTGATCTATACATTACTTCTTATTTATTCTAATCACTGTCCTTGTATCTTTCTAATTGTTTGAAATATACCTGTTAGTTGTTCAGGGTTATTCCCAATTTCTTACTCATGGGCTAATCTGAGGTATTTAGTGGACCATATGTACTAGAAACTGAGTCTACCTGCATGCAGAGCATCTGCTCTACTACACTGATTATTTCCTCTGCTTCCTGTATTTTAAATTATGGAAATTATGTGTCAATTTTTAGAAAGGAGACAATGTATAACCTGATGAGTATTAGGTATTGTTCACAATTTAGCAATGGGTTTAATTTGGCAATTTCATTTTTCACCAAGCAACGCTTTCTTTTACAAGACAGTAGATATGTTTGCCCACCTGTCAGCTGAATAAGATATATAGTATTCATTATATTTGAGATGTGAATATTACATTCATTGCCTTTTAGCAAAAGTTATGATTTTATGTTTGTCAGTGAGAAATAAATCAACTGGACATAAATAAGTATTTTACATTTTTTCAGAATGAGAAAATAGCATAGTACAAATTTTATTATTTTGCTTTTTTAATTTATATTTATAAAATAAGAATTTTATAAACTAGCAATTATTTAATAAATTTCAGTGTCTGCAAGCATTATATTACATATATGTGTTTCTTCTCAAGCTCAGTTTTTTACCATAAGCATAATTGACAGTAAAACATTTCTATTGTTATAAGAATAATCACATTTTATAAATATTCAAGTCAATAAAAATTCAGTACAATTTTTTCTACCTTATACAAATATAGTCAACTGTAACCAAAAACCAGAAACAAAAAGTTGTAAGCTTAATCTGTTGAAAATTCAGAGGCTTATTTATCCAGTTGGAATTACTCTTCTAAAACAAATACTGTTAAGCACAATTTAAAAATTATTATAATACCATAATTTATCAAAGTTGTTTATATTACAGTCATTTCAGGCATCACATGTTCCAACACTAATTCCACCTCCAGTGTCCCAGTTTTCCACTCAACACAATAACTTGTTTCCAGCTAGGCACAAATTCACTACATTTTGTTTGTTACAACAACAAGGCAAAAGGGATTATAAAAATGTAGATCAATAGTGTTCAGTGAGACATTCCCATGACCAATACCACCATGACTGGTGAAGGATTTTATATATATATATAAAATAGTGTTCAGTGGGAAGTGATCATTTGCTTTCTTGAACTATGATATTATTTTAGTCAGTGCCTTAGAATTGACTGGTCTGTGGCTGAAGCTAGTTGAGCCTCTGTTTTTCTATTATGACTCACTGAGCTTGGTAGATTTCTATGAAACTTTTCATCAGATTTCCTGTGATACTACTGGGATGACACTACTATACTCATGGTGATGGAAAACTGCTCCTAATTTGGTGCTGGGCTTATAGATTTTTTTATTTATAATTACTTTATTTAAGCACCATGGTTACAGGGCCATTGCAGTGGCACAGGTGGTAGGACATTTGCTTTCTTCACACGTGCTAACCTAGGACAAACTACAGTTTGATCCCCTGGCGTCCCATATGGTCTCCCAAGCCAGGAGCAATTTCTGAGCACATAGCCAAGAGTACTTCCTGAGAGTCACTAGGTGTGGCCCAAAAAGAAAAAAAAATACCATGGTTACAAAATAGTTTATGATTAAATTTTTGTCATAGAATCTACACAACCCTTCACCAGTACACTTTTCCCACTATCAATGTTCCCAGTTTACATCCTCCTAACCCCATTTCTGTCTCTGGTCAGACATTTTAGTTATCTTTTTTTCACTTGTCTCTTTCTATCAATCTCTCTTTCCTTTTTGAAACTGTGCTTTGTACTATTGCTACTTAAAATGTACTATATACATCACCTTATCACCTTTTAGCACCTAATTATTGTACAGAGTGATCAGTTTCAAATTTCATTGTTATAGAGACCTTTCTCTACCCTAGCTGTAAGCATTCTTACAACAGATCATCCTTCACTACTTGTATCAAACTTCCTACCATGGTTGGTCCTCCTTACTCTCATGTCTATTGTCTCTGGATATTATTATTATATTATCAATTATTTTCATAACCCACAAATGAGTGATATTATTCTATATCTATACCTCTCCCTATGACTCATTACACTCAGCATAACAGTCTTCATATTATTCAAGTATAAACAAATTTCATAACTTCATTTTATTAACAGCTGTGTAGTATTCCATTGTGTAGACATACCACAGTTTCTTTAATCACTCATTTGTTTTGGTCACTTGAGTTGTTTCCAGACTCTAGAAATATTCTGGAAATAGTACTATAACAAACATTTCCATAGAATAGAAATAACATATTTTATAGAATAGAAATAACAGAATAAAATAACAAAGTATTCTATAATAGTGCTATAATAAACATAAAATTAAGAAGTCTTTCCTTCATGGTGTTTTGGGGTTCCTAGGATATATCTCTAGGAGATGTATTGCAGGATCAAATGAAAGCTTAATTTTAGTTTTTTTGACGAATATCCTTACTGTTTTCTAGAAATACTGGACAAGTCTACATTCCCACCAGCAGTGAATGAACATCCTCTGGTGCATACTTGACAGCAGTGGGTTCTTGTTCTTTGTGTTGTGTGCCATTTCTGTGGTGTTAGATGTCATCTCATTGTTGTTTTATTTGCATCTTCCTGATGATTAGTGATGCAGAGTATTTTTTCTGTGCCTTTTGGGCACATGCATTTCTTCTTTGAGAAAATATATGTTCACTTTTTTTGGGTCCAATTTTGAATGGAGTTAGATGCTTTACTTGCTGATTTCTAGCAGTCCCCTGTAAATCTTAGATATTTATCCTCTATCTGATGATAATAGATGAACAGTTTTTCCAATTTCATGGGCTGTCTTTGAATACTAGTCATTTTTAGAAATAGAGGGATATACATTATTATTGTAATAATAATAAAAATATATTATATACACTTCAGATATGCATTATTAAAAGTAATAATGCATAAAAAATGCATATCTGAAGTGTATGTAATCTTTTTAAAAATAATATCTTTATTTAAATGCCTTGATTACAAACATGACTATAGTTGGGTTTTAGTCACAAAAGTACACCCCCCTTCACTAGTGCAACTTTTCCACCACAAATGCCCTCCCTCCTCACAAACACCCTGCCTGTATTCAAGGCAGGCATTTTACTTCTCTCATTCATTAACATTATCATTGTATTTGTTAGTGTATTGTTTCTCTAACTGCACTCACCCCTCTTTGAGGTGAGCTTCATATCATGAGCTGGTTCTTCCAGCTCTCATCTCTGGGCATTATTACAATAATGTCTTTTATTTTTCTTAAAACCCAAAAAAGAGGTACCATCTCATGCCACAGAAACTGGCACCCATCACAAAGAACAAGAAAAATCAGTGTGTTGTGGGGGGGGGGGGCGGCAAAGGACTGTGGTTCCATCCCCCGCATCCCATATGGTCTCCCCAAGCCAGGGGCAATTTCTGAGCACTTAGCCAGGAGTAACCCCTGAGCATCAAATGGGTGTGGCCTGAAAACCCCCCCCAAAAAAATCAGTGGGGAGAAAGGAATTCTTATTCATTACTGGAAATGCCATCTAGTGTAGCCCTTCTGGAAAACAATATGGATATTCCTCAAAATACTGTAAATCGAGCTCCCATATGATCCAGCTATACCACTCCTAAGTATATACCCTAGAAACACAAAAATGCAATACAAAAATCCCTTCCTCACACCTATATTCATCGCAGCACTATTTACAATAGCCAGGTTCTGGAAACAACCAAGATGTCCTTCAACAGATTAATGGCTAAAGAAACTGTGGTACATATACACAAAATGAAATATTATACAGCCATTAGGACATGATGTCATGAAATTTTCCTATATATGGATGGACATGGAAACTATTATACTGAGTGAAATAAGGCAGAGGGAGAGAGAGACACAGAATCATCTACTTATTTATGGGTTTTAAGAAAAATATTTTAGACATTGTTTCCTTTGAAGTGCAGAAGCCTTTCAGTTTAATGTAGTGGCATTTGTTTATCTTTTCTTTTACTTGCTTGACAAGGGTTATTTTATCCTTAAAAATGCCTTTGTTTTCAATGCCATGTAGTATTCTGCCTACGGATTCCTCTATTTACCTTATTTATGTTTTCAGTCTTAATATACAGGTTTTTAATTTTTTAATGTTATTTGACCAGTTTTTCAAGCACCACTTGTTGAAGAGGCTTGCCTTGCTTTTCTTTGTCTTTCCTTCTTTATCAAATATTCATTAATCCCTCTCAGAATACTCAAGTCTATTTCCTAGATATGAGGGTCAGTTTTTATTTCAATGCCAGGCTCTTTTAGTGATTACTGCTTTATAGTTAAAAGTTGGGGAAAGAGATACCTCCTATTTTCTTTTCCCCATGGTTGGCTTTAGCTATTTATGTAAAATTATTGTTACAAATGACTTTCAAGATTGCTTGGTTTAGTTTATCAAAAATGTCATAAATATTCTTAGGGGGATTACATAAACTCTATATGATGCTTTGGGAAGTAATGCCATTTTAATTATATTAATACACTCAACCAGAAACAGTATATATATATGTATATATATATACATATATATGTATATATCTCCATTTCTTTGTAGCCCCTTTTATTTCTTGAAGCAATGTTCTGTAGGGGTTTTTTGGTATAGGTCTTTCACATCTTTAAGTTGACTCCAAGTTACTTGAGTTTCTATGGTACAAATGTGAATGGGATTTTCTTTTAAATAATGTTTTTTCCTTTATTTTTCACTATTTTTATATAAAATATATTTTTAGATATTTTCTAACTATAGTATTATAACATCTGCAAACAAGAGAGAGCTCTACTTCTTCCTTTCTAATTAGGATACCCATGATATATGTTATTGCCTTATTACTAACAGCAAGTACAGTATAAAGTATTGTATTAAACATTTTACTGTAATTAATATTATCATATTATTCAGCATTATGTTGATAAGAGTGATAACAAGGCATGGGAAACTTGTATTGTGCCATATCTTAGAAGAAAGTCTTGGGGCCGGGTAGGTGGCGCTGGAGGTAAGGTGCCTGCCTTGCAAGCGCTAGCCAAGGAAGGACCGCGGTTCGATCCCCCAGAGTCCCATATGGTCCCCCTAAGCCAGGGGCGATTTCTGAGCACATAGCCAGGAGTAACCCCCTGAGCGTCAAACGGGTGTGGCCCAAAAACCAAAAAAAAAAAGTCTTTTAGTTTGTCCCCATTTTGTATGTTTGCTATGAGCTTGTGATAAACGTTCCTGATTATTTTGAAGTAAGTTTCTTCAATTCTCATCTTGTTAAAAGTTTTTATCATTAATAGGTGCTGGAACTTGTTAAATGCTTTCTCTGCATCTATTGTTATGATCATATGATTTTTTCTTTTTTCTTTATTGATATGGTATATTTATTGAATTTCCTGCTTGGATCCCTGGGATAAATCATACTTTGTCATGGTGTATAACCTTCCTGATAAGTTTGGAAATATGACTGTTTCTTTAATATTTTGGAAGAAGCTGAAAAGAACTAGCAGCAGATTCTCTTAAAGGTTAGAAATACTTCACTAGTGATTCCATCTGTGCCTGGAATTTTGTTGCTTTGGAAGCCTTTTGATTACAATTTCAAATTTCTCAATAGTGATTTTGTTGAGAAATTCCAGATCCTCTTGCTTCAAATTTTTGATGTTATAGAAGACATGAATTTATTCTCTTTTTTTGTGGCATAAAGGTTCCAAAAGTAATCTCAGATTACCCTGTGAAATTTGTGTAAGATTTATAATGTTCTCTGCCTTTCATTTCTAATTAGGTTTATTAAGTGTTTTCTCTTTCTTTGTGAGTATTGCTAATGATCTTGTTTATTGGTCTTGTTTACTTATTCAAAGAACCAACTCTTGCTTTCATTGATCTTTTTGTTTCGTTGTATATTTGTTCCAGTTCATTAAGTTTTGCTCTACATTTTATTATTTCCTTCTCCCTGACTATTTTTGGTTAAATTTCTTGGTCATTTTCCTTTTTATGGTTTGTTTGTTTGTTTGCTTTAGGATTCCACTTGGTGGAGCTCAGGGGTTACTCCTCATTCTATGCTCAGAAGTTTCTTATGGAAGCCTCAAGTGACCATATTGAGTGCTGGGCATTGAACCTGGGTTGGAGGCATGCAAGTCAAATGCCCTACCAGCTGTGCTATCGCTCTGGCCTCATTTTCAATATTTTTAGCTGTGTCATTTAGTTATTTTTGTAGGCTCTTCCTTCCTCATGAATTCTTAAAAAGCTATACATTTTTCTCCTAATACTGTTTTTTTATGTGACCTATAAATTTCGTTAATTACTGTCTTCATTCTCATTTGTTTCTAGGAATCTTTTGATTTCTTCTTTGATTTTTGTCTTTGAATCACTGGTCGTTCAATAGTAAGTGGCTTAATTTCCAGATGTAAAACTTATTTCTCTGTGTTTGTTTGTAATTCACTTCTATTTTCAGCGCTTCTTGATCTGAGATGATTTTTGATACAATTTCCATCACTTTATTTATAGAGGTATGGTTTATAACCTAGCATGTGGTCTATCTTAGAGAATGTCCCATTGGAAAATAATGCATTTTTAACTTTCTGAGGATGAAAGGCGAAATTATATATATGCATATATATATATATATATATATATATATAATATATATATATATCCAATAAGCCACTCTCTTCCATTTCTTCCTTCAAGTCCAGTATATCTTTGATAAGGATTAGCCTGGTAGATCTATTAAGAGCTGACAAGGGTGGTGTTGAAGTATACCACTACTATTCTGTTGCTAATGGTAACTTTCTTCAAGTCTATTAGAAGTTGTTTTAAGTTCTCATTGTGTGCATACCTGGTTAGGAGCATTATTTATTCTTAATTTGCACATACCTTAATTATTAATAAATTTCTATCTCTGTCTCATAAACCTCTTTAGTCAAAAGTGTGGCCTAATACCAATATGACTACCTAGCTTTTTTTTAATGGAATTGTTTGCTTGAAGGATTCTCCACTAACTTGGTTTTTGAGTCTGTTTGTTCTGATACTCAGCTGTAACTTTTTGCAGGAAGGAAAATATTTTATTTAATGTTCTGAACCATTTTGCCACTATATGTCTCTTAACTGGTGCATTTAATCTCCTGACTTTGAGAGAGATTAATGACATTAAATTTTGTGTTACGTTTTTGTCAGAGTTTGGTGTGTTTATTGGGTTTGTCTTGACTTAAAGTAGACCCTCCAATTTTTCTTTTAAGCTTGGTTTTATTCTATAAGTTTTCTGAGATTTTGTTTATGCATGAATATGTGTATCCTTTCTTCAAAACTGAAGGAAAATCTAGCTAGGTACAGTATTCTTGGTGAAGCATTTATTTCATTGAGTTATTTCACTTTATACCTTTGAGTCTAGAGGGTGTGATAAATCTTCTGTAAATCTTAAGAATGCTTCTTTGTATGTAATTTTACTTTTTTTTTAATAATATCTTTATTTAAACACCATGGTTACAAACATGTTCATAGTTGGGTTTCAGTCATAAATGTACAGCCCCTTTACCAGTGCAATCTTCCCACCATCAATGTCCCCTATCTCCTTCCACCCACATCCCCTATCTGTCTTTGATACAAGCATTCTATTTCTTTCACTCCCTGTCATTGTCATACTAGTTGTTACTGTAGTTATTTCTCTAACTGCACTCATCACTCTGTGTTGTAAGTTTCAAATTTTGGGCTGGTCTTTCTGGCCCTTTCTGATCTTGCTGCTTTCAGTATTCTATCTCTGAGGTTTATATCATTGTGACTAGGATGTGCCTTGGGTGCTTTTCTTTGGGTTTCTTTTAACTAGACATGTTATTATATATAATTTTTTATTGACACCAATGTGAATTACAAGTCTTCCTCAGTTGCATTTTAGGTACAAAGGGATAGTGAATTAGGGCACTTCCCACTACCAGTGTTGACCTCCTCCCACAGTAGTTCCCAGCATGCATCCCATACCTCCACCCTTAGCCCCCTGGACTGCTAATTTAAAAAGTCCTTTTTATCTATAGCTTGTAAGAGTTTGGGTCTTTTGATTCTTTTGTCATTGACTTTTGTTTGGTTATTAAGGTTTGACCATTTTTTATTTTCATTCAATGTTCCTGGGAGTGCTTGGCCCCTGGGTTCGATCAACTTTTCTTTCTCAGTTTGTAGGAAGACATAGAAACATGAGGCAGAACAAGATGATTCATGTTGTTTGGTTCTGTAAAAAAAAATGAGAGTGGGTGCCCGTTTTGAAGCTAAAATTTAAATTAAATTAAAAGAATAAAAATATGAAAAGAAAAAAGAAAAATAAATAAATAAAAATGTTTAAAAAATGAAAAATTGGGGGGGCAGATGTGGCACTTTTTTGTTTTTGTTTTCGTTTTGTTTTGTTTTACATAGGCAAAATAAATATTGAGCAAATTAGAAAGAAAATTCCCTAGGCCATAGAGATATAGGGTGTCTTTATCCTTGGAGCATACTGTCATAAGACCAAGTACAGGCTCTGGACATGTTGGTTGCAAACCCCAAGATCTTTATGGTGCCAGGACATAGTCTGCTCAGTCATGTCAAAGTCAGTCCTCTATAATTAGAATCTTAGTTTTACATAGATTCTAGGACAAAACCTAGGATACAGTCTTTATTTATAATCCCAGAAAAAGTTCTGTTCATTTTCAGTTGTAGTCAGTCTTCTGTAATTAGTGATCTCAGTTTTTGCACAAATCAAAGGAAGGAGGGTGTTCTGATTTCATTTCACTGTTAGGTGATTTGGTAGGACAACCTGCCCTTAGATCAATTTGTTTACGTAGCATCAGGGTGTCATTTATAAACCTGCCTGACTAAAGTTGGTTCCAGAGTGGTATTTTGTCCTCCCCAATGGAGAAGTTTTATTCTTGGTGCTGATGAAGGGTTGCGATCCAGGGTTTGGAGTTGGACAGTCAAAGTCAGTGTCTGACCACTTGAGGTTGAAGTCAAATCCTGGTGAAAAAGTTAGGGGTGGAAAGTGCCCCTGTATTATAAAATTTATGGGTTCTTATCTCTATTAGTTAAAAACTTATTTTTATACATAAGATTTCCCCCACTTAGCTGTGCTTATGCAAAAAGGAGCCATGCCATTTTATATTATTAGTGCTTCTTTGGGTAAAAATGACAAGCTATATAATCTCTGTGTCCTGGCTTTGACCTAAGCTCTTATTCCAAGCAAGACTTTTCTACTAGAATTTTATTTATTTATTTTTTGGCCACTCCTGGAGGCACTCAGGGGTTACTCCTGGCTCTGCACTCAGAAATAGCTCTTGGCTGAAAGGACCATATGGGATGCAAGAAGTAGAACTAATGTTACGTTCATCCTGGATCAGCTGCATGCAAGGCAAACACCCTAGTGCTGTGCTAGCACTCAGGCCCCTAGTATTTCTTACAAAGCAGAACTAAAGCAATCAAAACAAATTAAAAAAGGGATGGAGAAAGCTACCTCCACATATGACAATAAATAGACTAAGAGTTATAACTATTAAGAAAATAAACGTACAAAGAAAATATCAATATCCCCATAAGTCTTTTGAGATAGTCTTGGTGAATAGTAAGATCAAATGCACATTTTCTTTCCACACCTTGATCTTATGGAGTCTGAGAAATGGTTTGCAGCAGTAAGAAATCAGGTAGTGTCCTCAATCTGAGGTCCCTTTGGAGCTGAATTCTGTAGTAAGCAACAGCCCACATTGAGGGGTGGTAGAAGAAAAATAAGTCAGCAAGAACAGTAACTACAGCTTTTTGCTGAGGTGAGAGATGTGGGGTTGAAAGAGTGTCCTTTCACTTTGGGTGGTAGCTTACTGGGCAGGGGACAGTCTCTGTTTCTGAGTAGTTAAGAACTAAAGATAAAAGGGTTAAATAGTGAGAGATAATAGATCAAGATTAAGTGAGTGAGAGAATAGAAGGAGTTTTTTAAGGTGGTGAATGGAGAGGAGGAGGGATAATAAATGAGGGTCTATAGACAATATAGGCTAGGGTTATTTACAATACAGATTAGGAAAATATAGAGGAGTCCACTGCATACACACTAACACCCACTTATAGACAGATATTAAAGATCTATTCATAGGTTGTAGTTGGAGGCTTATCTCTTATGGAATGGTTCAGAGGAGTCTACCATATGTAGCATCATTCACCATGTCTGTGTATTGAGATTTCTTTCCTAAAAGGAACTGACAGAGTGGGTATTATGATGATATCATAGTAACTTAACTTAAATTGAAAAAGAAGAAAAAGGAAAAAAAATAAAAAAAAAAAAGATAATAATAATTTTGGAAAAAGTACTCAATGAGGGGGGCCCGTAGCAAAAATCTAATGGTGTGCTTTGCCTATTTCAGTAGTCGCTATGGTCATAAGCTTTAGATCATAGTATCAGATGTAATAAAAGGGAAATGGATAAATTTGTAGTGTTTTGTCAATACATTGTCATAATGTGCTCTGTATTTGAAGTCTAATATTATAGAGCACTGAATTGTGAAATTAGGGTGTCAAACCTATATCTCCAAGAATCTCTGTAGATACAGAAGTTAAAGAGTTATTTTATACATAGTAAAATTAAGACACTAAAACATACTGATAAGTGAGCACTGCAGTGGTAGTCTCTGATTTCCTATCACTTTCTCTCCCGTTTATGTGAATAAAAGCATTAGATATTGTTATAGGCCTCTGTAGTGACAGGTTGATTGAAAACCTGTGAATTCTAAATAGTTGTTTCCATTGTTGCAGGTGTTTTTTTTTGTTTTTTTTTTTTTTTTTTTTTTGCAGAATAAAAGCTAGTAAATTCTTTGTCATTTTCTTCTTCCACTTGATAGGTTTCCTTTTCCTTGCTAGACCCTGACACATATGGTGTTCGGAATAGCTACTATTTAGCCCATTTAAAAATAATATTTCTATTTAAGCATCATTATTACAATCATGTTTTTTAGTTGGATTTTAGTCAAAAGAAAGAACACCTCCCCTTTACCAATGCAACCTTCCCACCACCAATGCACCCCATCTTCTTCCTCCTCCACCCCCTGCCTGTATTCGAGATAGGCATTCTATTTATCTCACTCATTTTCATTGTCATGATAGTTTTTAGTGTTGTTATTTCTCTGACTACACTCAACACTCTTTGTGGGAAGCTTCATATTGTGCGCTGGTCCTTCCAGGCCTCATCTCTATTGTCTCTGGTTATTATAGCAATATTATATTTTATTTTGTTAAGTCCCACAGATGAGTGAGACTATGCTTTGTCTCTCTCCCTCTGACATATTTCACATAGCATAACAGTTTCCATGTCCATTCATGTATAGAAAAATTGCATGATATTATTTTTCCTGATAGCTACATATTATGCGATTGTGTATATGTACCACAGTTTCTTTAGCTACTTATCTGTTGTCAGGCATCTGGGATGTTTCCAGATTTAGGCTATTGTAAATAGTGCTACAATGAATATGTGTGTGCAGAAGGCATTTTTATATTGTGTTTTTGTATTTCTAGAATAAATCCCTAGGAGTGGTATAGCTCGATCAGATGGAAGCTCAATTTCCAGTTTTTTGAGGAATATCCCTATTGTTTTCTATAAAGGCTGGATTTGATGGTATTTCCACTAGTAGTTAATGAGAGTTCCTTTTTCCCCACATCCCCTCCAGCACTGATTATTCCTGTTCTTTGTAATGTGTTGCAGTCTCTGTGGCATGAAATGGTACCTTGTTATTTTGATTTCTTCTCCATAATGATTATTAACATGAAGCATTTTT
Source organism: Suncus etruscus (assembly GCF_024139225.1). NCBI lineage: Eukaryota > Metazoa > Chordata > Mammalia > Eulipotyphla > Soricidae > Suncus > Suncus etruscus. The sequence goes on along the minus strand of NC_064852.1, from coordinate 60,757,719 downwards.
TCATGTACCTTTTGGTCATTTGTATTTCCTTTTTGAGGAAATACCTGTTTATTTATTCTCCACTTTTTTTTTTTGATCATAGTGGCATACATATTGTTGACAATAATACTTTAGGTACATATTTACATAAAATCAGGGGGGATTCCCATCGCCAAATTGTCCTCCCTACACCTCCGTTTCTGTCCTACCTCCCATTTCCTTTTCCCTCACCCCAGGGCGGCTAGAATATGTGGTCCCCTCTGTATCCAACCCACTACTTAGTAGTCTTGCACCTGTTTGGTCTTGATGCCTCCCTTATTTCCCCCTCTAACTGGAGGCAGGACTAGTTAGTTCAAGTTGTGTGGTTTTGTTTGAAAAAAAAGAAAAATAATAAACTGGGGTAAGAATCTAATACCCCGAAAATGGGCGGAGTCCTTCTAAAGGCTCTCATCATCAATTTGGGAGATGGAGAAAAAGAAGGTGAAACACTCCACTAGTACCAAAAGAAGTATTAAATATCCAGTGAGGGCTCCAGCTATATCGATAAGCACCTCAAAGAACAGACAAAACAAACAAACCAACAACAAAAAAAAAACAAAAACTAAAACAAACAAACAAAAATCACGCCATGGTCTTGAATTAAGAAACATGGTATAGCACATAACGAAAGAGAAGAAAGGAAAAAAGAAAAAAAATATATAATTGGGGACAACACTTTCAATAATCGCACCCAAACAGAAAAATCGACCAAACTAGATAAATAAATCAAAAATAATAATAACAATAATAAATAAAGGTAATATATATATTTATATAAAAAATAACCAAGATTTTGTGCTTTTTGTATTTGTTTTTTCCCTCCTGCCCTGGCACAGTAAATATTGGGGTCATTCGAAAAGGAATTCACTTGGCCTAAAAGATATGGGGTTTCTCTGTCCTTGGAGCATACTGTCATGGGATCAACTCTAGACTTTGCTCATGATCAGGATCCTTTACTTTCCCGATGGTGTTTTTTGTTGTTGTTGTTGTTGTTGTTGTTTTGTTTTTTTTGTTTTGTTTTTTTTTTATTTTTATTTATTTATTTATTTATTTATTTATTTATTTATTGGTGTGTGGAAGACTTCTGCTCTATGTTTAGAGGTCTCAGTATCTGCACAGATCCTGAGGTGGGACTTATGATGAAGTCAGTCTTTGTGGTTCTAGAGGTTCTTTTACCTCAGTGTCATTTTAATCCATCTTCTGTGATTGGTGATCTTGGTCTTTGCACTGAACCTAGGGTGGCACCTAGGATAGCGTCTTTCTTTGTGCTTCCAAAAGCCCCATTCCGTTAAAATTGTCTCTGCCGGACCTTTGGGACTGGGGATCATGATTATTGTGCAGGTCATAGTTCAAGCCCTAAACTAGGGCTTTTTTATTGGTCCCAAGATGTATACAGTCTGGTCGTGGTTCTTGCAGCCAGTCATCTGCAAATCCCGATCTTGGTTTTTGGACTTACCAAAGGATGCCAAGACTTCTGGTTTTGTCTTGTCGTTAGTTGGTAAGGTAGGCTAATCTGCTCTAAGGTCAAGATGTTCGCATTTTCCTCATTGTCAGGATAACATGTTAGAGCTGGGCCTTGTTGTTAGTCCCACCGTATCAAGGCTGTCACGGATAAACTCGGGATACCACACGGGATACCACACGGGATACCATACCTTGCATGCACTACGAGATGGCCACGAGAAAACTCTTTAACATACACTTTATCTCTAGGTAATACCTCCATTTAGGAATTGAAGCAATGGATCAGTCAGACCATCGAAGCAGTACCTGAGACGTACAGACTTAAACCACAGGCTCTATTCTTCGAACACTTTTAATCAAACCAGCATTCCCTTGCTATTCTCTCCTCTCTTCTCACTACTTTTTTTTTCTCTATTCTGCTCATTACTTTTTTCCCTTTCTCTTCCCCTTTTCTCTCTAAGGTATTTTCTCTTTTCTCTTCCTTCATACCCTTCCCATATACCTTCCCCTTTCTCCCCTCCGGAAATCCAACTATCCCTTTACCCCTCAATCCCATCCAGATCTCCCACCATATTAAAACTCTTCACCCTCAGTCCTTATTCTATTAGGCATCAAGATCGACCTCCTACCCAACAAACCAGTACCCTGCACCCAGGCGAGGGGTCACCCAGATAAACCCACACCTCGTCTCCTGAAAGAAAAGACAGCCAACTCCCCTGTGGACTCATGCTGCGAGGCCCTCCCTACTAACTCTCCCTAAGGCGGACTGTTCCTTGAAACTGGGCCTAGGTCCAAAAGTATCCCCAATGCAAGAACTCTTCCAAGACCTCCCTGCCGCAAATTTTTACCAATCTGAAGAAGATCAGGGGATGTGTTAGGAAGATGCCTGGGAACCCACACACCACAAGAAAAACCCAAAAGACAATGGGAAAAACTGTACTTCCAACATAGGCATAAAACCTGTAATACACCACCTCTTTACCTGCTCTCCCCCAAATGTAAGGTAGTCCTCGCACCACTTTGGTTCCTTAAAAACTTCGCTAACTTATTTTATTTTTTTTCTTTTTTTTTGTTTTGTTTTTGTTTTGTTTTGTTTTTAATTTATTTATTTATCTTTTTTAAATGATTGTCCTACATATATATTGGTGAGCACATACATTTTTAATTCCCTTTTTTTTTCCCCTCGTTTTTGGGTATGTGACCTGTTTTGGTTATCCCATCAATCCACCCACAAATATACAGACATTTTAATGTAGCACCACTTCCCCCTGCAAAGGCACACTAAGTAAAGGGGAAATCTTACATATAAAAAAAAAAGAGCTCCTATCTACTAGAGATAGGAACTCATAGTTGTTTACAATATGGGGATATCTCCTGCCTTGAAAATATGTCATGTGGAATCAACTTAGACCTCAGGTGATTAGATACCATTCATTCAGCCTTGAACCCTTGATCCCCGACATAGAAACGGCACAGCTCTTCACAACAGCTGCAGGACACAAACTTTATTCTCCACTTTTTGATGGGGTTAGAAATTACACCAGTGCTAACTTAAGACTGCACAGCTGATGATTCTGTAAAACTAAGCAGCGTAAGCTGAAGAAATATCATGCATCTAATCTCTCAGATCTGGAGCCACCATGAATCAACCTCTACACACATAACTCTGAAGCACAAAATATTTGTTCAAAGTTGTCCCATCAAATGCCTAAACACCTATTCCAAACTATAAGAATCACAAAGAATGTTGGATCATGGTGTCACAGATCTATTGGTTTTGACACAAAGAAATCTTCTGGGGTACCTTGAAATGTGTACCAGGGTGGGTGAATGTGTAATAGAAGCCAAGCAGTCAAATTGGGTTCAAGCTCTATTTCATTTATTCAAAGCATAAGGTGGAATAGTTATACTCTATTTTTTGAAAGATCATAAGGCGAATTTACCACCAAAAATGCATAGGGGGAAATGTTCAAAGCATATTTCTGATGCAGGGTAGTTATCAATAGTTTCTCAGTAGCAAGGTCAGTTGAGAATTTTTTTTGTTTGATGCTCACTGAACTGGGGCCTAAAATGTTAACTCTTTCTATGACTGTATGTAGGCTAAGCACAAAGTTAGATTTGAAGGTGATAAATTATTCTGTATGACAAATAAAAATACTTGAATTTATGCAAAAGGTGTGTTTATATATCTGGGTAATTTTTAAGAGTACTTTAAGTGATTAATGATTATTAGTAAAGAATATTTGAATTATGTAAATATTAAATCTGAGTAGTGTCAGCTGAAGGTATATCTCAACTAATGTTTATGCTACATCCCTTTATTTCCTGAATGATCCATGAGGGGCAATCAAGGTTTTTTTTAGGGCTTTCATGCCTGTGAGTACAGGTTATTTTTTCAAGCATATTTTCTTACTGGTGCTACTTTTTTCCCCAAATATTCTCTCTGCAAGTACAGACTGCTTTGAGAAAGTTTCTGTAATAGCAGGCAGCTTTTAAAAAAACAAAACCCTCCCTTTGGCAATTAGGGCCTTTATAAACTTGGTAGCTTTATAGATCGAATGTTAAAATGGGGGATGTAGCATCATGGTATCACCAGAGAAATATATTCAGACTGCTACAGAATTCAAAATCATTTCCTAGTTTGTCTACACAAGCTGCCAGAGAACTTAGATAAATTATTTAATAATGCTGAAAAAACAATATAAAAGAATAATTAAAATTACAATAGAGGAGGGAGGGACTTCAGAGCATAAAAACCGGCTAACCTTTGCAAAAGCTGGCTCCCTGTGTGTGACACCAGGCGGGGAAAATCCGCAAAAGTACACCGGCCCAGTGGGGCTCAGCTGTGAAAGACTGTGAGTGTGACCTGTCTATGTCTGTCTACTGTCCTCTTGCATGAAACTCTTGCGAGTGGGGCAAAAAGAGCCTCCAGAAACCTCGCTTGCCCAGACGCCATTTTCAGGGAGGGACTTCAGAGCATAAAAACCGGCTAACCTTTGCAAAAGCTGGCTCCCTGTGTGTGACACCAGGCGGGGAAAATCCGCGAAAGTACACCGGCCCAGTGGGGCTCAGCTGTGAAAGACTGTGAGTGTGAACTGTCTATGTCTGTCTACTGTCCTCTTGCGTGAAACTCTTGCGAGTGGGGCAAAAAGAGCCTCCAGAAACCTCGCTTGCCCAGACGCCATTTTCAGGGAGGGACTTCAGAGCATAAAAACCGGCTAACCTTTGCAAAAGCTGGCTCCCTGTGTGTGACACCAGGCGGGGAAAATCCGCGAAAGTACACCGGCCCAGTGGGGCTCAGCTGTGAAAGACTGTGAGTGTGAACTGTCTATGTCTGTCTACTGTCCTCTTGCGTGAAACTCTTGCGAGTGGGGCAAAAAGAGGCTCAGAGGAGCACGGCCGCTCCGCTTCGCTACGCGGCCGTGCACTCTTTCTAAGAAAAGAACTCCATTGCAACAAGAAGGAAAAATCACACTAAGAACAGCGCTATATCACAGAAGCAAACATTTCTCTCTGGACTGTCTTCTCTGTTGCATGCTCGGGCCTAAGATTTGACCCAGTGTGAGGCCTCATCCACGGAGGACTCCCCTCCCTTAGAGGCAAGTCAGCCCATCCAGAAAGGGAGGACCCAGAGGAGTGTGCTGCCTGCATCATATAGACAATGAATACCACCACAACACGTAGAAAAACCCACAATACAAGTGTGACAATGGGGAAACAACGCAGGCCAGCATCAGACATAGAGAATGAAGATGACAATTCTGAGGACCAGATAATGACTGAACAACTAATCAACCTCTCAGATAAGGACTTTAGACTAGCAATATGGAAGGTGCTCAACAGACTCCAAGAAACCATGGATCGAGTTGAACAGAACACTAATAAGAACCAAGAAAATATGAAGGCAGAAATGACAAAACTCCAAACTGAAATAACATGTCAACTAAAAGGACTGAAAAAGTCAGTAAACGAAGTGAATGACAAAATGGATAAGCTCTGGGACAGGGTATCAGAAGCTGAGAATAGACTTGGTGCTGTGGAAGATGAGATACATAACAATTCCATACAGCAGGAGAGATTGGACAAAAAACTTAAAGCAAATGAGCAGACAATGGAAAAATTAGTCAAAGAATGGGAACAGACGAAAATAGAAGTCTATGATAAGATCAACAGAAACAACTTAAGAATCATTGGAGTCCCAGAGACCCAGGAAGAAAATTTCCAGGAAGAATCAATGGTCAAGAACATCATTAAAGAGAAACTTCCAGAGCTAAAGAATATATGTGATCAAATCCTGCATGCCCGAAGAGTACCAACCAAAAGAGACCCCAGAAAAACCACCCCAAGACACATCCTAGTCACAATGACAAATCCCACAGATAGAGACAGAATTCTGAAAACAGCAAGATCAAAAGGGGAAATCATGTTCAAGCAAGCTTCCCTGAGATTTACAGCAGACCTGTCACCAGAAACGCTCAATGCCAGAAAGCAGTGGTGGGATATTGTGACAAGACTGAATGAAATGAATGCTTCACCCAGAATACTATACCCAGCAAAACTCACTTTTTGGTTTGATGGAAGAATACATGGTTTCACAGACAAAAAACAGCTCAGAAACTTCACAGACACAAAACCAGTCTTAAGAGAAAAACTGAAAGACCTAATCTAAGACAAGACTACCCAAAAGACACACCAAATTTTGAAATAAAGATGGCGTTAAATCCCAGGACAATTCTTTCTCTCAACGTCAATGGACTAAATGCACCAGTTAAGAGACACAGAGTGGCTAAATGGATCAAAAAACTCAATCCAACCTTCTGCTGCCTACAAGAAACGCACCTGAATAGTCAGAACAAACATAGACTCAAAATAAAAGGCTGGGGAAAAGTTATCCACGCAAACAACACCCATAAAAAAGCTGGAGTGGCCATACTAATATCAGATAATGCAAACTTTATACTCAGGAAGGTTGTAAGGGACAAAGACGGACATTTTATATTAATCAAGGGGTACGTAGAGCAGGAAGAATTCACTCTCCTAAACATATATGCACTGAATGAGGGGCCAGCAAAATATTTAATACAACTGTTGACAAATCTGAAAAATAATATCAACAACAACACAATAATTGTGGGGGACCTTAACACGGCTTTGTCAACACTGGACAGGTCAACCAGACTGAAACCCAACAAGAATATACTAGACCTGAGGAGAGAAATGGAAGAAAGAGGCCTAGTGGATATATATAGCACACTCCATCCCCAGAAACCTGGATACACATTCTTCTCCAATGTACATGGGACATTCTCCAGGATAGACTACATGCTGGCACATAAAACATACCTCCATAAGATCAAGAGGATAGAAATTTTGCAGACTACCTTCGCTGACCACAAGGCTCTGAAATTATTTGTGAACTCCAAAGGGACTCAGAAGAAACACTTTAACACCTGGAAGTTAAACAGCCTCATGCTCAATAACCAGTGGGTCCGAGATGAAATCAAGGAGGAAATAAAAAGGTTCCTGGAAACAAATGACAATAAAGACACAAACTCTCAGAACTTATGGGACACAGCAAAAGCAGTACTGAGAGGAAAATTTATAGCTTTGCAAGCACACATCAGGAAGGAAGAAGGAGCTTACCTGAGTAGCTTAATGACACAGCTAATAGAACTAGAAAATGCTCAACAAAAGGACCCAAGAATAGGAAGACAGAAGGAAATAACAAAGCTGAGAGTAGAAATCAACGAAGTGGAAACTCAAAAAACAATTCAAAAGATCAACGAAAGCAGAAGTTGGTTCTTTGAAAAAATAAACAAGATTGATAGACCACTGGCAAACCTAACAAAGAAAGAGAGAGAGAGAAACTTGATAACTCGTATCAGGAATGAAAAAGAGAGATCACTACTGATATGACAGAGATTCAAAGGGTAATCAGAAACTACTTTGAAAAACTCTACGCCACTAAAAATGAGAACCTTGAAGAAATGGATAAATTCTTGGACTCTTATAATCTTCCACGGTTGAAGGAAGAGGATGTAGCATATCTAAACACCCCCATCACCATTGATGAAATTAAAACAGTAATCAAATGTCTGCCGAAAAACAAAAGCCCAGGTCCAGATGAATTCACTAATGAATTCTATCAAACTTTCCAAGAGGAACTACTGCCAATCTTGGCAAGACTCTTTCATGAAATTGAACAAACAGAAACACTTCCAAATAGCTTTTATGAAGCCAACATCACCTTGATACCTAAACCAGACAGAGACGCTACCAAAAAAGAAAATTACAGACCAATATCACTGATGAATGCAGATGCAAAGATCCTCAACAAAATCCTGGCAAATAGGATTCAATGCCTCGTTAAGAAGATCATCCACTACGATCAAGTAGGTTTCATCCCAGGAATGCAAGGCTGGTTTAACATCCGTAAATCTATCAACCTAATACACAACATCAATAACAAGAAAAATAAAAACCACATGATCATATCAATAGATGCAGAGAAAGCATTTGATAAGGTCCAACACCCATTCTTGATCAAAACTCTCAGCAAGATGGGAATGGAGGGAACCTTTCTCAATATAGTGAAGGCCATCTACCACAAGCCAGGGGCAAATATTATCCTCAATGGAGAAAAAACTGAAAGCCTTTCCTCTAAATTCTGGCACAAGACAAGGCTGTCCTCTCTCACCACTCCTATTCAACATAGCACTGGAAGTACTTGCTATAGCGATTAGGCAAGAAAAGGATATCAAGGGAATCCAGATAGGAAAGGAAGAAGTCAAGCTCTCACTGTTTGCAGATGACATGATAGTCTACTTAGAAAACCCTAAAGACGCTATCAAAAAGCTTCTAGAAACAATAGACTCATATAGCAAGGTGGCAGGCTACAAAATTAACACACAAAAATCAATGGCCTTTCTATACACCAATAGTAATAAGGATGAAATGGACATTAAGAAAACAACCCCATTCACAATAGTACCACACAAACTCAAATATCTTGGAATCAACTTGACTAAATATGTGAAGGACCTATACAAAGAAAACTATAAAACTCTGCTCCAAGAAATAAGAGAGGACACACGGAAATGGAAACACATACCCTGCTCATGGATTGGCAGGATTAACATCATCAAAATGTCAATACTCCACAAGGCATTATACAGATTTAATGCCATCCCTCTAAAGATACCCATGACATTCTTCAAAGAAGTGGATCAGACACTTTTGAAATTCATTTGGAACAATAAACACCCTCGAATAGCTAAAGCAATCATTGGGAAAAAGAATATGGGAGGAATTACTTTTCCCAACTTTAAACTGTACTACAAAGCAACAGTTATCAAAACAGCATGGTATTGGAATAAGGATAGGTCCTCAGATCAGTGGAATAGGCTTGAATACTCAGAAAATGTTCCCCAGAGATACAACCATCTAATTTTTGATAAAGGAGCAGGAAATCCTAAATGGAGCAGGGAAAGCCTCTTCAACAAGTGGTGTTGGCACAATTGGATAGCCACTTGCAAAAAATTAAACTTAGACCCCCAGCTAACATCATGTACAAAGGTAAAATCCAAATGGATTAAAGACCTCGATATCAGCCCCAAAACCATAAGATATATAGAACAGCACATAGGCAAAACACTACAGGACATTACAGGCATCTTCAAGGAGGAAACTGCACTCTCCAAGCAAGTGAAAGCAAAGATTAACAGATGGGAATATATTAAGCTGAGAAGCTTCTGCACCTCAAAGGAAATAGTGCCCAGGATACAAGAGCCACCCACTGAGTGGGAGAAACTATTCACCCAATACCCATCAGATAAGGGGCTAATCTCCAAAATATACAAGGCACTGACAGAACTTTACAAGAAAAAAACATCTAACCCCATCAAAAAATGGGGAGAAGAAATGAACAGACACTTTGACAAAGAAGAAATACGCATGGCCAAAAGACACATGAAAAAAATGTTCCACATCACTAATCATCAGGGAGATGCAAATCAAAACAACGATGAGATACCACCTCACACCCCAGAGAATGGCACACATCACAAAGAATGAGAATAAACAGTGTTGGCGGGGATGTGGAGAGAAAGGAACTCTTATCCACTGCTGGTGGGAATGCTGTCTAGTTCAACCTTTATGGAAAGCGATATGGAGATTCCTCCAAAAACTGGAAATCGAGCTCCCATACGATCCAGCTATACCACTCCTAGGAATATACCCTAGGAACACAAAAATACAATACAAAAACCCCTTCCTTACACCTATATTCATTGCAGCTCTATTTACCATAGCAAGACTCTGGAAACAACCAAGATGCCCTTCAACAGACGAATGGCTAAAGAAACTGTGGTACATATACACAATGGAATATTATGCAGCTGTCAGGAGAGATGAAGTCATGAAATTTTTCCTATACATGGATGTACATGGAATCTATTATGCTGAGTGAAATAAGTCAGAGAGAGAGAGAAAAACGCAGAATGGTCTCACTCATCTATGGGTTTTAAGAAAAATGAAAGACACCCTTGTAATAATAATTTTCAGACACAAAAGAGAAAAGAGCTGGAAGTTCCAGCTCACCTCAGGAAGCTCACCACAAAGTGTGATGAGTTTAGTTAGAGAAATAACTACATTTTGAACTGTCCTAATATTGAGAATGTATGAGGGAAATGTAGAGCCTGTTTAGGGTTCAGGCGGGGGTTGGGTGGGGAGGAGGGAGATTTGGGACTTGGGTGATGGGAATGTTGCACTGGTGATGGGTGGTGTTCCTTTTATGACTGAAACCCAAACACAATCATGTATGTAATCAAGGTGTTTAAATAAAAAAAATTATGCATTAAAAAAAATTACAACAGAGAAATACATTAAAAGAGCATCAGAATTTCCTGAATTGAAGAATTTCATGACTGATGTTTAGTATTCAATAGATAGCTTTACAATATACTTACACAAACAGATGAGTCCTTTATCTAAATACAAATCAACATAAATTATCTAAATAAAGAAACATGCAGACAAAAAGAATGAAGTCTATATTACTTTTTAAAATCTATTAAATACAACAATGTAGATATCATGTAGTCTCAGAAGAAAATAAGTGGGAGAAAGTGTCATATTATTAGTTAAACATTGATAAAAATAATTACTGATATGAAAAGAAGATATTTGGACATTCATAAGTATCAAGTCACTATGTCCCACAAACAACAAGAACAACAACAAAAAAATGAAACCCCCCCAAAATTGTAAGTCAATAAAATAGAAAAGGCAATTTTTAGTATCTGATGAATTGGGGGAAAAAAGTTGTTGATTATAGATTATGTCAAGTCTCATAAGGTAATATTTACACGTAGAGAGCAAATATATATATATATGTATATACAGAAAAAATACATTCCAATCGAATATATAAGATAACCCAGAGAACTGACTATAAAAAGTCAGTTTATTTTTGTTTAAAAGATGTCAAAATATAAATTCTTTGCAGAGTAAAATAAAAATATTTGTACCCTTTTTATTAGATATAAAAACTTACCTTTCTTGTTAACATTTTTATTTAAGCACAATGGTTACAAACATGTTCATAGTTGGTTTTCAGTCATAAAAATGTACAACCCCCTTCACAAGTTTAACAATCAATGTCCCCCATCTCCATCCTCCCCAACCCCCTGCTTGTATTCAAGATTCAAGATGGGCATACTATTTCTATCACTCACTACCATTGTCATGATAGTTTTTGGTGTAGTTATTTCGCTAACTGCACTCACCAATCTTTGTGATAACAAAAATTATCTCTATTTTCTAAGTATTATTACCATACTAGATTTTTTATTAATACCTTTATTTAAACATCTTGATTTCAAAGATGATTGTGGTTGAAATTCAGTCATGTAAAAAAACACCCCCATTCACCAGTGCAACGTTCCCATCTTCAGTGTCCCAAATCTGCCTTCTTCCCACCCCACCCCGACTGTACACTAGACAGGCTTTCCACTTCCCTCATTTATTCATATCATTATTATGATAGTTCTCAATGTAGTTATTTCTCTAACTTCACCCATCTCTCTGTGGTAAGATTTATGTCATGAGCTGGACCTTCCAGGCCTCCTCTATTGTCTCTGAGAATTATTGTAAACATGTCTTTTATTTTTCTTCAAATACATAGATAAGTGAAATTATTCTGCATCTATCTCTCTCCCTCTGACTTATTCTATTCAGCATAATAGATTTCATATACATACATGTACAGGAAAATTTTATGACTTCATCTCTCATGATGGCTGCATAATATTCCATTGTGTATATGTACCACAGTTTCTTTAGCCATTTATCTGTTGAAGGATATCTTGGTTGTTTCCAGAGTCTGGCTATTGTAAATAGTTCTTCAATGAATATAGGTGTAAGGAAGAGATTTTTGTATGGTATTTTTTTTGTGTTCCTAGGGTAGATTCCTAGGAGTGGTATAGCTGGATTATATGGGAACTCAATTTCCAGTTTTTGGAGGAATCTCCATATCACTTTACATAAAGGTTGGACTAGATGGCATTCCCACCAGCAGTGAATAAGAGTTCCTCTCTCTTCACATCCCCGCCAGCACTGCTTGTTCTCTCATTCTTTGTGATGTGTGCCAATCTCTGTGGTGTGAGGTGGTACCTCATATTTGTTTTGATTTACATTTCTCTGATAATTAGTGATATGGAGCATTTTTTCATGTGTCTTTTATCCATTTGTATTTTCTTTTTATCAAAGTGTCTGTTCATTTCTTCTCTGCATTTTTTGATGGGGTTAGATATTTTATTTCTTGTTAAGTTCTGTCAGTGCCTTGTATATTTTAGATATTAGCCCCTAATCTGATGGGTATTGGGTGAATAGTTTCTCCCACTCAGTGGGTGGCTCTTGTATCCTGAGCACTATTTCCTTTGAGGTGCAGAAGCTTCTCAGCTTAATATATTCACATTTGTTTATCTCTGCTTTCACTTGTTTGGAGAGTGCTGTTTACTTCTTAAAGATGCCTTTAGTCTCAATGTCATGGAGTATTTTATCTATGTATTGTTATATTTACCTTATGGTTTTAGGTCTGATATCAAGATCTTTAATTCATTTGGATCTTAGCTTTGTACATGGTGTTAGCTTGGGGGTCTAAGTTCACTTTTTTTGCAAGTGGCTAACCAGTTGTGCCAACACCACTTATTGAAGAGGCTTTCCTTGCTCCATTTAGGATTTCTTGCTCTTTTATCAAAAAGGTGACTGTATGTCTCGGGAACATTATCCAAGTACTCAAGCCTATTCCACTTATCTGAGGTCTGTTTATTCCAATACCATGCTGTTTTGATAACTATTTCTTTGTAATACAGTTTAAAGTTTGGGAATGTAATGCCTCCCATATTCTTTTTCCCAAGAACTGCTTTAGCTGTTTTATTTAGGGTGTTTATTGCTTCAAATAAATTTTAGAATTGTTTTCTCCACTTCTTTGCAGAATGTATTAGGTATCTTTAGAAGGATCACATTAAATCTGTACAATGCTTTGGTGAGTATTGCTATTTTAATGATATTAATCCTGCCAATCCAAGATCAGGCTATGTGTTTCCATTTTCAAGTGTCTTCTCTTATTTCTTGGAGCAGAGTTTTATAGTGTTAGAAAAATAAAAGACATTTTTGCAATAATTTTCAGAGACAAAAGAGAGGAGGGGTTGAATATCCAGCTCACGACATGAAGCTCACCACAAAGAGTGATGAGTGCAGTTAGCGAAATAATTACACTGAGAACCATCCTAAACAATGTTAATGAGTGGGGGAAGTAAAAAGCCGGTCTAGAGCACAGGCCTTGATGGGGTGGGGAGGAGGGACACTTGGGACATTGGTGATGGGAATGAAAATAAATAAATAATGTTAAAAAATAAATATGACTTGTACCACATTTTATTAGCCATTATAAGCTTGTCCTTTTATACAAATAGAAGGTGCTGTGTAGAAAAATAGTTTGAAAAGTCAAGATTTGAGTTTTCGTTCCATTTACTTATGCTTAAAAGAAAATAAGAATTCCAATAAAATTAAAAAATGGCAAAATTTTTTGGCTTGGGTTGTTAAAAATATCAGGAATATTTCTTTTTTATTTTGCCCAAAATCTATTATAGAAATCTAAGAAATATAGACTTAACACTATATATATGTATATACATTTATGTATACATATATTTTAAAGGAGACAAGGGGACTCATGTGTATTTGTGGTGTTAAGAAAGCACAGAACTGGGGCTGGTTAGATAGCAAAGAAGTAGGGCATTTGCCTTGCACAGGGCCAATCCAGGATGGATGGTAGTTTTATTTCAGCATCTCATATGGTCCCTCGAGCCTGCCAGGAGCAACTTCCATAGTGTAGAGCCAGAAGTACCTCTGGGCACTGCCAAGTGTCACCCCCCCCCAAAAAAAGCAAACAAACAAAAAAGAAAGCACAGAACTAAATATTTAAACCATGAGTCAACAGCATGATACCCAAGGTTTAATAGACAAATTAAAAAACAGTATTTATTAGTATGGCAGGCTAGGGGGGTATGGGATGTACTCTGAGAACATTGTTGGATAAAGGATGACACTGTTAGTGAGATTGGTGCTGAAACATTATATGTCTGAAACATTTTACCTATCTGTTATTCTATATACCTTTATGTTTTCAAGATCTTTAACCCATTTGGATTTTACCTTTGTAATGGTGTTATCTGGGGTCTGAGTTCGCTTTTTTGCAAGTGTCTAATATTCTTAATCATTTAGAAATAAAACTAAAGGGGCTAGAGCTATAGCACAGCGGTCGGGCATTTGCTTTGCACGCGGCTGACCCATGACAGACCTTGATTCAACCCCCGGCATCCGATATTTTAACCCTAGCCCGGAACAATTTCTGAGCTCATAGCCAGGAGTAACAGTCGAGTGTTGCCACATGTGATCCCCCCAAAAACAAACAAAAAAAGAAATATAACTAGAATAACATTAGTGAGAAACACAGATTCATTCTCCAAACAAATGGAGTCATTGGTGGTTTGTTAGTAGTTGACTCCTAAATTGCTTGATTTCCTCCAATTGTCATTTGCACTGGAACATTTTCTATTCTGCATTGTAAACTTCTAATTGTTCTCTAACATCAAAGACAATGAATATGTGTTTTTCTTTCTACATTGTTCTATTTAGTTTTCAGGATAATGCAACAAAATATCATACCCTATTTGCTATAATTTGAGAAAGCAAAACACTTCTGTTTTAAGCACAATTCATGAATAACAGAGAGAAATATAGTATATTAAATTAATAGTTTAAAGTCTAGGGATCATAGTGATAGTACTATGGAAATGTACTTGCCTGGCTTTGATCCCTAGCACAACATATGGTCCCCCCAGTCCTTTTATGACTGATATCTGAGTCCAATAATAAAGTAAGCCTGTCCTGAAAAGCACAAGGCGTCCCTCTTAAAATTTGTTATTATAATTTTTATTTTAATCATAGTGGCTTACATATCGTTCACAGTAATATTCCAGGTACATTTTAACATTGAATCAAGAGAATTCTCATCACCAAATTGTCCTCCCTCCACCTCCATTCCCATTCTGCCTCCCATATCCTCCACCCTCACCTCAGGGGCTGCTAGAATGAGTGGTCCTCTCTGTGTCTAGTTTTACTACTTAGTGATCTTTATAACTGTTTGGTCTTGGTATCTCCATTAATTCCCCCTCTAATTGGGAGGCGGGACTAGATAGTTCAAGTTATGTGGTTTTGTTTGAGGAAGAGAAAGTAATAACATGGGATAAAAATCAACTACGCTGACAATGGGCAGAGTCCTAGATGCTCTCATCCTTGGTTTGAGAGACGAAGGGGAAAAAAGAAGGTGAAACGCCACAACAGTTCACAAAGAAGTGTCAAATAAAATATCCAGTGAGCACTGCAGCAATAAAGATATGCACCACATAGTTGCCATGGTCTTGAGATAAAAAAAACATGACAGAGCGCAAAAACAAAGAAGAGCAAAGAAGAAAAAGTAAATATATAAATAAAAAAGTGGACAACTACTTCAATTTCCACACCAAAACAAAGAAATTAACAAAAATTAGATAAAAGAAAAAAAAAGATTATTTTGTGCTTTTTGTCTCTTTCTTCTTTTTCTTCCCTCTTGCATAGGCACAGTATATATTGGGGTCATCCGAAAAAGGAATCCCTTTGGCCTAAACATTTTTGATAGAATAAAAAATTTTAGAGAAGATATGTAGAGGATGAAGATTACTAAATATGAGCTACTTATCCCATATTGTCTCTTAAACATATATTTGTCTCTCTGACCTCAGATTTCTTTAAACTTTGTTTAATAAAAAACATTTGTTTCAAATTTATTTACTTTTGTAAATATTGCTACAAATGAATTCAATGTGTTTTCTATTAAACTTAGTGAAAAATTAAGTTAAAGATGAGGGTCAACTTATAAATTAGTCATTATTAACACATTAAATATAACTATAATAAATATTGCTACAATCTTAATAAAGTGCTGTTTAATGTTTCATATCTGTGTATACTTCACATGTGTAAAAATACATCATAGTGGCTGAATTAAGTGGTCTTGAAAAAACTTAAAAGCTGGGCTGAAATGAAAATTCTCAAACATCTCTGCTTGGACTATTACAGATGTAAAATATGTTCAATTCCTATTTTGTATGCACTTAAAAAACCCATATGAGGAAAATAACATGGAAAATAAAAATTATGCCTATGAGGACCAGCCAACAAAAGAATTTGACACCTGTCTGGAATTGTCCACCTATCTGGAAACTGAATTTGATAAAAAAAAAAATAGACTTCCTTGGGGCCGGAGCGATGGTGCAGCGGTGTGGCTTTTATCTTGCATGCTACTGACTAAGCAAGGAACTAGTTTCTATCCCAGGCATCCCATATGGTCCCCCAAGCCAGGAGTAATTTTTGTTTGTTTGCTTTGTTTTGGGGCCATACCAGGTGAAGCTCAGAGGTTACTCCTGGCTATGTGCTCAGAAATCACTCCTGGCTTGAGGGACCATATGGGGCACCGGGGATCAAACTAGGTTCGTCCTGGATGAGCTGCATTCAATGAAAATGCCCTACAACTGCGCTATAGCTCTGGCCCCATCCAGGAGCGATTTCTGAACACATAGCCAGTAATAATCTTTGAGCATCACCAGGGGTTATCCCAGAAAACAACAAAAAATTTAGACTTCCTCAGGGAGATGTCTACATGTGTCTTGGTGATAGAGTACATGCCTTGCATGTGTGAGTCACTGGCTTCCATTGCCAACAATAAAGACTTCCTGGTCCCTTTCTTATATTAATCTGCTTCTTTTGAACATGCAGAAAAAGTTGTTTCTTTAGGAATTGATCGCACCATCTTTCAAACTGTTGTTTAAACTGACTAAAGTTTTTTTCTCAGTCCATCATCTTATTTGGTCTCCTGGATCAGCATTAGTACTAGGCCTTAGTAGGTTATAATCTAACTAAGATACAAGAGTCTCTCAGGCCACTCAGGCCACACATGGCACATGAGAAAGTGAACACAGTGATTTCCTCATCTTCAAAAGTCAACTTCTTTCCATTATATTTTTGTAGGTCCATTAAGAAGGCTAATCTATAAAATATTAAGCTGAATGATAAAAGGATGTAAATCATTTACAACTTTACTTTTTTATTACAGAATTTTAGAATAATATCCAACTTTACATTTCTACTACAGAATTTCAGAATAAAATCAAATTTAGAAATGTCATTTATTACCATATTTTGTATTGACTTCACTATATTCAATCTACTTCTTTGACTTTATGTCTTTGACTTTATTCTTCCCCATTGGTTTTCAGGCAAAATCTTATGTCTAAGAGAACAGGTATGTTAAAAATGCACAGAGACATAAAATATAACTGAATGAAGTGACCTCATGCTTTGAGTGTTTGTGCCTGATATCTGAGCCACAGATGTTTTATGAAGATTCTTGAAACTTTGCAAGATCAAACTTAGTTGCATATAGCTGAATGACAAGGCAATTGTGGCGAGAAGTGTCATACAGCTACTATAGAATAAACGTTTTGTTGACTTGTGCTATTTCATAGGTATCTAGTAAGTAACATGGGGGGGGGGGAATCACAATCCAATTGACTTAGGAATTGACATGAGATCTTGATCATTTTTACCCAGTAAGAATAGTTCAGTAAGTGGATATTCATAGCTATTCAGAAATTTTTGACTTTCCAAGTACCTATTTAGAGAGTGGCTGTTAGTAAAACTACATATTATGGGCTCTAGAGTTGTAACTCTCAGTTTTAACTTCAGGAATAGAAATAACCCTAAGCTGCAATCTGGGTAGCATTACACACTGTGTAAAGTACTTTTGGATCTCAATCTTTACTTGACATTAAAGGAACAAAGATTAACTTCCATGGAATATATATGCTCAGTGTTGTCTGTCTAATTTTATGTCTAATTTAATGAGATTAAATCTGGTATACCCACTCTACAGAAGATATCACCTCTAAGCACAAAAGCTATAATCCTTTCGGTTCAGTCTATATTTATGAGTCTGTAGAGTGAGACCATGGATGATCATAAAGCCTAGTAGGGCCAAGGCTTAGATAATTTTGGGAGATACTAATCTCATTTTATTCTAAACCAGGTAGAGTAACACCTTTTGCTTTTGTTTAACAAGTTTCAAGACTGCTTTCTTCCTGCCTTTTGTGTTCAAATACAAAGCTGAGTTTGATAAAATTCCTTCTTGCTCAGTATCCTAGCATAGATATGGCAAGGTTTTTAGCACCAGGTCTGGTCAGAAAGGGGTCCTACTAGAATCACTCTGAGACTCACTCATGACAATGGTGTCTCCAAGGCAAATATATAGGGAGTATGTTTGGGTTCAACTGTCATTACAGTGGGGTTATTCAAGGAACATGTCCAAGTCAACTACCATACATCAACAGGTAAGTATTTTTAATTTTTTCTCTCCATTGTTTTCTGGGCTTCATTCAATCTCAACACAAGTAACATGACAGTAGTGCTTGTCCTTGTTTCTTATCTATTGAAATGTGTAAAGTATATGTGTGTGTTTTAGAACAATTAACTGCTATCTTTAACAGTCATGTTGGGTCAACAGTTTGTACTCTTTTTTGAAAACTCAATATTGAAATTTCCCTGTCTACTTTACATTGCTTATATTATACCTTATATCACTTCAGAGAAATTTTTATAAAAGATAAGTATAGTGATATCATTCAGTCTTCAGTTTAGCCCACTAAGTCATGCCAATTCTACTCTTACTAAGCTAGATGTTTCTTTTAAAATAAAATTTTAAATTGACTTGATCATAAGTGACTAAATTGTTGCCATTGGAGTTAGGGAATAAGGCAATAGAATTGAAAATTTTATTTTTGTTTATTTCCAAGTAAAAGCATAAGGGCAGTTGAGCTCCCCTCTGACAGCGGCAATGTGATTTGGCTTCATACAGACTTATCTCATGCTGGGTTTCTGACAGTTTGACAGATTCTGCATCTTGCTTGAAAATGAGCCTGTAGAGAAGTTTTTGATGGCATGGATACATTCCTCCTCTGGGGAACATCAGTCCTTTCAAGGCATCTCCTGCTGGTGACCTTTATGTGTTTCTATATTATAGGTATTTCTACAGGTGACTCAGCTGATCTAATGACATATGGTTGAATTTTTAGAGGACTTAAGAGAGCAACAATATATCCTTCTTTCTGGGACCATGAACAGAGCTGGGTGACATTCAAGAACAAAAGGATTAAATTTCCATAAAGAGAGATTGTAGTGGACATCACTACCCTCATAATTCAATAGTAGTATTGTACGTCATGTAGTTTTCTTAGTGTCTGGTAGACTAATATTTAAATACTTTCTGAAATCTAGATAGTTGTTTGGATATTATTCTAACTTTCTTAACAACTTTATTTAACTATGATTATAAACATGTTTGTAGTTGGGTTTCAGTTATATACACACACACAAACACACACACAATTATATATAAGTATATATATATATGTACAGGTTAAAGGAAGTGTTGTATATATATATGTATATATATATCATCTCACTCATCCTCCACCCCTAGCCTGTATTCGAGACAGGAATTCTATTTCTCCCACTCACTTCCATTGCCATGATAGTTGTTAGTGTAGTTATTTCACTAACTGCACTCACCACTCTTTGTGGTAAATTTTATATTGTGGGCCAATCATTCCAGCTCTCATCTCTATTGTCTCTGGTATTAATACAATATGTCTCATATTTTACTAAGTCCCACAGTTGATTGATACTATGCTGTGTCTATCTCTGTTCTGCTGACTTATTTCATTCATCATAATAATGTGTAGAAAAATTTCATTACTTCATTTTTCTTGAGGGTTGCTCAATATTCCATTGTGTATATACAACTGTTTCTTTAGCCCCTCGTTTGTTTTTGGACATCTGGATTGTTTCCAGATTCTGGCTATTGTAAATAGCATTGCAATGAATATAACTATACAAAAGGCATTCGTGTAATGTGTTTTATGTTACTAAGGTATGTCCCTAGGTTAGTTGGATCATATGAGAACTCAATTTCCAGAGTTTTGAAAAAATCTGTATATTGTTTTCCATACATGCTGGACTAGACGACATTTGCACCAGCAGTGAATGAGAATTCCTTTCCCCCACATCCCCTCCAACATTGATTGTCCTTGTTTTTTGGTGATGTGTGCCAATCTCTGTGGCAAGTCATGGTACCTCATTGTTATTTTGATTTGTATTTCCCTGATGATTAGGAATGTGGAGAATTTTATCATGTGTATTTTTGCCATTTGTATTTTTTCACTGAGGAAGTATCCATTCATTTATTTTCCTTATTTTTTGATGAGGCTCGATTTTTTTATCTGTTAAGTTCTGTTAATATAAAGGAGGACACAAGGAAATGGAGCCACACACCCTATTCATGGATTGGGAGGATTAACATAATTAAAATGACAATCCTTCCCAAAGCATTGTACAGATTTAATGCAATTCCTCTAAGGATACCCATGACATTCTTCTAAGAATGTGGATCAAATACTCTTGAAATTCTCTTGAACCATAAAAACCCATGAATAGCTAAAACAACTCTTTAGAAAAAGGAGATGGAAGGCATCACTTTTACAATTTTCAATTGTACTACAAAACAATAGTCATTGAAACAGAAGAATCCTCCTGTTTTTTGTGTGTTTGAATGTTTGCCCCCATTTTTCTTTTTTTCTTTTTTTTTTCTTACCTTCATACAGAACCACATAACTTGAACCATCTTGTTCTGCCTCACAAATTGAGGGGGAAATAATGGAGGGCACTAAAACCAAACAGTTGTATGAAATTGAGTAGAAATAAAAAAAATATCAGACGTAAATACCAAATCCAAAGCCAACTACAACAGAATCAATACCTAATCTATAACAAATAAGACACAGAAGGGGGGGGCCGGGAGGTGGCGCTAAAGGTAAGGTGCCTGCCTTGCCTGCGCTAGCCTTGGACGGACCGCGGTTCGGTCCCCCGGTGTCCCATATGGTCCCCCAAGCCAGGAGCAACTTCTGAGCACATAGCCAGGAGTAACCCCTGAGCATTACCGGGTGTGGCCCAAAAATCAAAAAAAAAAAAAAAAAAGACACAGAAGGGACCACTTATACAAGCAGCCTGGGGGGCAAAGGAGGGGCAATATGGAATGCATGCTGGGAACAGGGTTGGAGGGAGGACAACATTGTTGGTGGTAATTCCCATTATTCAATCTCACTATGTACCTAAAACACTACTGTGAATAATTTGTAATCCACTTTGATCAAAAGAAGAATTATTAAAAAGATAAAACAGCATGGTCATTGAAATAAACACAGATCCTCATATCAATGGAATAGACTTGAGTATTCAGAGAATGTTCCTCATACATAAAATTAATTAGTCTTTGGTGAAGGGGCAAGAAATACAAAATTGAGCAAGGAAAGCCTCTTCACCATGTGGTGATAGGACAGCAAATCAGCAACACGGAAAAATGTAAACTCAGACCTCCATCTAACACCATGCAAAATGGTCAAATATAAATGGATTAAACATCTTGATATCAGACCCATAACCATAAGCTATATAGAAGAACATGTAAGTAAAAAACTTTATCACATTGAAACTAAAGGCATCTTTAATAAGGAAACAGCAGTGCCCAAACAAGTGGAAGCAGAGATAAACAAATGAGAAGTTTCTACATTTTAAAGGAAATAGTGGACTAGTATACAAAGGCCACCCACAGAATGGTAGAAATGCTTCACCCATACCCATCAGATAAGGGGCTAATATCTAAGATATACAAGGTATTCAATTTTGAGAGCATGAAAACCGGCTAAGCTTTGCAAAAGCCGGCTCCCTGTGTGTGACACCAGGCGGGGAAAATCCGCAAAAGTACACCGGCCCAGTGGGGCCCAACTGTGAAAAACTGTGAGTGTGACCTGTCTATGTCTGTCTACTGTCCTCTTGCGTGAAACTCTTGCGAGTGGGGCAAAAAGAGGCTCCAGCAGAGCAGGGCCGCTCGCTTCGCTACGCGGCCATGCACTCTTTCTAAGGAAAGAACTCCATTGCAACAAGAAGGAAAAATCACACTAAGAACGGCGCTATATCACAGAAGCAAACATTCCTCTCTGGACTGTCTTCTCTGTTGCATGCTCGGGCCTAAGATTTGACCCAGTGTGAGGCTTCATCCATGGAGGACTCCCCTCCCTTAGAGGCAAGTCAGCCCATTCAGAAAGGGAGGAGCCAGAGGAGTGTGCTGCCTGCATCATATAGACAATGAATACCACCACAACACGTAGAAAAACCCACAATACAAGTGTGACAATGGGGAAACAACGCAGGCCAGCATCAGACATAGAGAATGAAGATGACAATTCTGAGGACCAGATAATGACCAACCAACTAATCAACCTCTCAGATAAGGACTTTAGACTAGCAATATGGAAGATGCTCAACGGACTCCTAGAAACCATGGATCGAGTTGAACAGAACACTAATAAGAACCAAGAAAATATGAAGACAGAAATCACAAAACTCCAAACTGAAATAACATGTCAACTAAAAGGACTGAAAAAGTCAGTAAACGAAGTGAATGACAAAATGGATAAGCTCTGGGACAGGGTATCAGAAGCTGAGAATAGACTTGGTGCTGTGGAAGATGAGATACATAACAATTCCATACAGAAGGAGAGATTGAACAAAAAACTTAAAGCAAATGAGCAGACAATGGAAAAATTAGTCAAAGAATGGGAACAGATGAAAATAGAATTCTATGATAAGATCAACAGAAACAACTTAAGAATCATTGGAGTCCCAGAGACACAGGAAGAAAATTTCCAGGAAGAATCAATGGTCAAGAACATCATTAAAGAGAAACGTCCAGAGCTAAAGAATATATGTGATCAAATCCTGTATGCCCAAAGAGTACCAACCAAAAGAGACTGCAGAAAAACCACCCCAAGTCACATCCTAGTCACAATGACAAATCCCACAGATAGAGACAGAATTCTGAAAACAGCAAGATCAAAAGGGGAAATCACGTTCAAGCAAGCTTCCCTGAGATTTACAGCAGACCTGTCACCAGAAACACTCAATGCCAGAAAGCAGTGGTGGGATATTGTGACAAGACTGAATGAAATGAATGCTTCACCCAGAATACTATACCCAGCAAAACTCACTTTCCGGTTTGACGGAAGAATACATGGCTTCACAGACAAAAAACAGCTCAGAAACTTCACAGACACAAAACCAGTCTTAAGAGAAAAACTGAAAGACCTAATCTAAGACAAGACTACCCAAAAGACACACCAAATTTTGAAATAAAGATGGCGTTAAATCCCAGGACAATTCTTTCTCTCAACGTCAATGGACTAAATGCACCAGTTAAGAGACAAAGAGTGGCTAAATGGAAGAAAAAAACTCAATCCAACCTTCTGCTGCCTACAAGAAACGCACCTGAATAGTCAGAACAAACATAGACTCAAAATAAAAGGCTGGAGAAAAATTATCCAAGCCAACAACACCCATAAAATAGCTGGAGTGGCCATACTAATATCAGATAATGCAAACTTTATACTCAGGAAGGTTGTAAGGGACAAAGATGGACATTTTATATTAATCAAGGGGTACGTAGAGCAGGAAGAATTCACTCTCCTAAACATATATGCACCGAATGAGGGGCCAGCAAAATATTTAATACAACTGTTGACAAATCTGAAAAATAATATCAACAACAACACAATAACTGTGGGGGACCTTAACACGGCTTTGTCAACACTGGATAGGTCAACCAGACTGAAACCCAACAAGAATATACTAGACTTGAGGAGAGAAATGGAAGA
The DNA here is from genome assembly GCF_024139225.1 of Suncus etruscus. NCBI lineage: Eukaryota > Metazoa > Chordata > Mammalia > Eulipotyphla > Soricidae > Suncus > Suncus etruscus. The sequence goes on along the minus strand of NC_064852.1, from coordinate 60,733,816 downwards.
AAGAGGCCTAGTGGATATATATAGGACACTCCATCCCCAGAACCTGGATACACATTCTTCTCCAATGTACATGGGACATTCTCCAGGATAGACTACATGCTGGCACATAAAACATACCTCCATAAGATCAAGAGGATAGAAATTTCGCAGACTACCTTCACTGACCACAAGGCTCTGAAATTATTTGTGAACTCCAAAGGGACTCAGAAGAAACACTTTAACACCTGGAAGTTAAACAGCCTCATGCTCAATAACCAGTGGGTCCGAGATGAAATCAAGGACGAAATAAAAAGGTTTCTGGAAACAAATGACAATAAAGACACAAACTATCAGAACTTATGGGACACAGCAAAAGCAGTACTGAGAGGAAAATTTATAGCTTTGCAAGCACACATCAGGAAGGAAGAAGGAGCTTACCTGAGTAGCTTAATGACACAGCTAATAGAACTAGAAAATGCTCAACAAAAGGACCCAAGAATAGGAAGACAGAAGGAAATAACAAAGCTGAGAGCAGAAATCAACGAAGTGGAAACTCAAAAACCAATCCGAAAGATCAACGAAAGCAGAAGTTGGTTCTTTGAAAAAATAAACAAGATTGATAGACCACTGGCAAACCTAACAAAGAAAGAGAGAGAGAGAAACTTGATAACTCGTATCAGGAATGAAAAAGGAGAGATCACTACTGATATGACAGAGATTCAAAGGGTAATCAGAAACTACTTTAAAAAACTCTACGCCACTAAAAATGAGAACCTGGAAGAAATGGATAAATTCTTGGACTCCTATAATCTTCCACGGTTGAAGGAAGAGGATGTAGCATATCTAAACACCCCCATCACCATTGATGAAATTAAAACAGTAATCAAATGTCTGCCGAAAAACAAAAGCCCAGGTCCAGATGGATTCACTAATGAATTCTATCAAACTTTCCAAGAGGAACTACTGCCAATCTTGGCAAGACTCTTTCATGAAATTGAACAAACAGAAACACTTCCAAATAGCTTTTATGAAGCCAACATCACCTTGATACCTAAACCAGACAGAGACGCTACCAAAAAAGAAAATTACAGACCAATATCACTGATGAATGCAGATGCAAAGATTCTCAACAAAATCCTGACAAATAGGATTCAATGCCTCGTTAAAAAGATCATCCACTATGATGAAGTAGGTTTCATCCCAGGAATGCAAGGCTGGTTTAACATCCATAAATCTATCAACATAATACACATCATCAATAACAAGAAAAATAAAAACCACATGATCATATAAATAGATGCAGAGAAAGCATTTGATAAGGTCCAACACCCATTCTTGATCAAAACTCTCAGCAAGATGGGAATGGAGGGAACCTTTCTCAATATAGTGAAGGCCATCTACCACAAGCCAGTGGCAAATATTATCCTCAATGGAGAAAAACTGAAAGCCGTCCCTCTAAATTCTGGCACAAGACAAGGCTGTCCTCTCTCACCACTCCTATTCAACATAGCACTGGAAGTACTTGCTATAGCGATTAGGCAAGAAAAGGATATCAAGGGAATCCAGATAGGAAAGGAAGAAGTCAAGCTCTCACTGTTTGCAGATGACATGATAGTCTACTTAGAAAACCCTAAAGACTCTATCAAAAAGCTTCTAGAAACAATAGACTCATATAGCAAGGTGGCAGGCTACAAAATTAACACACAAAAATCAATGGCCTTTCTATACACCAATAGTAATAAGGATGTAATGGACATTAAGAAAACAACACCATTCACAATAGTGCCACACAAACTCAAATATCTTGGAATCAACTTGACTAAATATGTGAAGGACCTATACAAGGAAAACTATAAAACTCTGCTCCAAGAAATAAGAGAGGACACATGAAATGGAAACGCATACCCTGCTCATGGATTGGCAGGATTAACATAATCAAAATGGCAATACTCCCCAAGGCATTATACAGATTTAATGCCATCCCTCTAAAGATACCCATGACATTCTTCAAAGAAGTGGATCAGACACTTTTGAAATTCATTTGGAACAATAAACACCCTCGAATAGCTAAAGTAATCATTGGGAAAAAGAATATGGGAGGAATTACTTTCTCGAACTTTAAACTGTACTACAAAGCAACAGTTATCAAAACAGCATGGTATTGGAATAAGGATAGATCCTCAGATCAGTGGAATAGTCTTGAATACTCAGAAAATGTTCCCCAGACATACAACCACCTAATTTTTGATAAAGGAGCAGGAAATCCTAAATAGAGCAGGGAAAGCCTCTTCAACAAGTGGTGTTGGCACAATTGGATAGCCACTTGCAAAAAAATTGAACTTAGACCCCCAGCTAACATCATGTACGAAGGTAAAATCCAAATGGTTTAAAGACCTCGATATCAGCCCCAAAACCATAAGATATATAGAACAGCACATAGGTAAAACACTCCCAGACATTACAGGCATCTTCAAGGAGGAAACTGCACTCTCCAAGCAAGTGAAAGCAGAGATTAACAGATGGGAATATATTAAGCTGAGAAGCTTCTGCACCTCAAAGGAAATAGTGCCCAGGATACAAGAGCCACCCACTGAGTGGGAGAAACTATTCACCCAATACCCATCAGATAAGGGGCTAATCTCCAAAATATACAAGGCACTGACAGAACTTTACAAGAAAAAAACATCTAACCCCATCAAAAAATGGGGAGAAGAAATGAACAGACACTTTGACAAAGAAGAAATACACATGGCCAAAAGACACATGAAAAAATGTTCCACATCACTAATCATCAGGGAGATGCAAATCAAAACAACGATGAGATACCACCTCACACCCCAGAGAATGACACACATCACAAAGAATGAGAATAAACAGTGTTGGCGGGGATGTGGAGAGAAAGGAACTCTTATCCACTGCTGGTGGGAATGCTGTCTAGTTCAACCTTTATGGAAAGCGATATGGAGATTCCTCCAAAAACTGGAAAACGAGCTCCCATACGATCCAGCTATACCACTCCTAGGAATATACCCTAGGAACACAAAAATACAATACAAAAACCCCTTCCTTACACCTATATTCATTGCAGCACTATTTACCATAGCAAGACTCTGGAAACAACCAAGATGCCCTTCAACAGACGAATGACTAAAGAAATTGTGGTACATATACACAATGGAATATTATGCAGCTGTCAGGAGAGATGAAGTCATGAAATTTTCCTATACATGGATGTACACGGAATCTATTATGCTGAGTGAAATAAGTCAGAGAGAGAGAGGAAAACACAGAATGTTCTCACTCATCTATGGGTCTTAAGAAAAATGAAAGACAGCCTTGTAATAATAATTTTCAGACACAAAAGAGAAAAGAGCTGGAATTTCCAGCTCACCTCAGGAAGCTCACCACAAAGAGTGATGAGTGTAGTTAGGGAAATAACTACATTTTGAACTGTCCTAATAATGAGAATGTATGAGGAAACTGGAGAGCCTGTCTAGAGTACAGGCGGGGGTCGGGTGGGGCGAAGGGAGACTTGGGACATTGGTGATGGGAATGTTGCACTGGTGATGGGTGGTGTTCTTTACATGACTGAAACCCAAACACAATCATGTATGTAATTAAGGTGTTTAAATAAATTAAAAAAAAAACAAGGTATTCAATTTTTGACTTATAGCAATTGAAAGGATAAAAAAGCCTAGAGAGGACTTAGAGCTCATCCCTTTTCTCAGTGTATATAAAATATTACTAAAATAGCAACTGGTCATTTCCACAATAAATTAGAAATTCACTTCAGAAAGAGATATGGTTCATAACTTTGTATATAATTTTATTAAATAATGTAAAAAAGGTCAATATTTTATTCTTTAGATAAGAATAATACAAGAATTTCTTGTAGACCAAAGCAGAAACATTAAACCCTAGTGTAAAAACCATAATAAGTTTGTAAGAAATATTTCAGAAGCTTACCACAAAGAGTGATGAGTTTAGTTAGAGAAATAACTGCATTTTGAACTGTCCTAATATTGAGAATATATGAGGGAAATATAGAGCCTGTTTAGAGTACTGGCGGGGGTTGGGTGGGGAGGAGGGAGATTTGGGACTTGGGTAATGGGAATGTTGCACTGGTGATGGGTGGTGTTCCTTTTATGACTGAAACCCAAACACAATCATGTATGTAATCAAGGTGTTTAAATAAAAAAAAAACATTTATATAAATACCCTGTGATATATCTTTTAAAAATAAAAAAAAAGAAGGATGGTGATGGAAGGGCAGACAAGAAACCTAATTATTTCAGGGATTATCTGAGTATGTGTGTTTGAAAGAGTAATTGGAGTTTTGTTTTCTTGTATAACATTTAACTGGAAGTTATTTGTGTATTAATGTTTGAGTTAACAACTTGTGATAGAATCAGAGACATAGCACAGGTGTCTACCTACTGACTTGTATTAGGGTAAACCTTGTATGATCAATGGCACTATCTATATTATATATTACCCTGAGAAAACTCAAGGAGTTATACCTAGGACAGAGACAGGAGCACTACAGTGACCCAAGCCCTCATCTTAAATACTAAAGTATGATAATAATACTCAAATATGTTATCACAAATTAGCATTAGAAGACTATGAAATATTACAGTAGGTAAGGCAACTGCTTTGCTTTAAGTCATCCAAGTGATACAGTTCCATCCTGGCAACCCAAATGGTTCTAAATGCCCTGAAAAAAGGGAATCACCAAGAAAAAAAAGCTAGAATAAAGCCTTAAATACTGATGAATATGGCTAAAATACTAAATCAAAACAAACAAACAAGCAAACAAATAAAATACACATGTACCTGAACTCACATCTATTTATAAGAATACAACTATAAAAAAAAGAAATATTTCAAGATATTATACAGTGAAAAATTATTTAATATGCCACTAATGGAAATACACCTTTCTGGGAGGCATTTAGCTTTTATATCAATTTGAAACTAAAATATTTTATTTAAAAAATACTAAAGTAGATCTCTCCTGTGCCTGTTTGTGTTTCTTGAATACCTGAAGATCTCCTCGGAGACCTAGGGAGCGCACCCCCAAAAAACTGCATTCTGAAGCTGCCCAGTGAGTGAGTGAGTAAAGTCTGGGTGTGGGGGTTGCCAACCAACAAGCAGAGCTCTCTGACCTGTGGAGGCTCCGCCCTGCTGTGCCTTTGATCACTCTGAGGACTTCAAGGGAAATCTCTCCTGTGTCTGTCTGTGTTTCTTGAATACTTGAAGGTCTCCTCAGAGGCCTAGGAAGCACATCCCAAAAAAACTGTCAAGTAGGAGGCAGTAGAAGAGCGTGACCACTTCGCTTCGCAGCTGTGCACTCTTTCTAACCAATGAACCCCACCACAACATGCAGGAAAAAACAAACTACAAGCATGACAATGGGGAAACCTCGCAGGCAAACACCATGCACAGAGAATGAAGACGATAGCTCGGATGACCTAAAAAATTCCAACCATCTGATTAACCTCTTGGATAAGGAACTTAAAATAGAAATATGGAAGATGTTTGTAGAACTGAAAGAAAGCATAGATCGATCTGAACAGAACACAAAGACAGAAATCAGAAAACTTCAAACTGAAATAACAGATCTGAAAAACATGGTAGCTCAACTGAAAACCTCAATGGATAGTCTCGCCAGCAGGGTAACAGCAGCTGAGGAGAGAATCGGAGTACTGGAAGACGAGATGCAGAAAAACTCAACACAGCAGAAGAAATTGGAAAAAAATACTAAAGTAGTAATGCCTTAATTCAGATGTTTATTTTCTTTTCTTTTTTTGGGGGGGGGAGGGTCACACATGGCAGCACTCAAGGGTTACTCCTGACTTTATGCTCAGAAATCATCCCTGGCAGGCACAGGGGACCATGTGGGATGCCGGCATTTGAACCACCGTCCTTCTGCATGAAAGGCAAATGCCTTACCTCCATGCTATCTCTCCGGCCCCAGATGTTTATTTTCAATGTAGAATGAGTAAATTAAACATCAACAGTCCAATGATGGTAACTTCGTGCACACTTATTCTCATATTCTCAATTCAATACTTACCAGGCTATTCCTAATTTGCTCTTTAATTTCCCAATACAACTGCCACAACTCCAATACTCAGAATGATTTAAAGTCATCACATTCTAAGGTCAAACATTAAAAGATACAGTGGCAACAGTGCCACGCTTCCTCAAAGTACTTTTCCAGAGGTCCAAAGTGAAATAGATCTATTGACAGAGGATGGCAGATTTCAAACACTGGCACACAGACAGCTGTTTTTTTCTTTCAGTATTATGAACATGGTTGAGTCAAATTTGTTAGATAATTAATTAGCAGTCTTATTTGAAATATCACACAGGACTAAAAACATTGTGATCACCAGGAGGTAGGGAAATTTTTTCCAGTACATTATAAATTAATTCACCAGAATGCTGCTCAAGAATTCATCTCAATTCTTATATTCTCTATCAAAATATAGTATCAGATAGACTGTACAAGTTAAAATTCAGTCTTAGAGGATATCTTTAATTTAGATGTCAGTCCAAGATTAGACTATGGACTCTGCTCTTAAACTGCCTGCAGTAGATGACAAGTTCAAGCAATCTACTTTTGAGTTTTTAGATTTTTTAACAGTTCACAGAGTTTATAGAAGCATTTTACGTACTATATCATCAATATATTATGAAAATATACAAGATAGGAAAGCCATATAGAACAAATACATATGGCAAAATAAGGGGAAGTGGTAGAGTCTTGATTCCCTTTACTGATAAACTGTTTTCTCTAATGGATATCTGTTTAACAAGCCAAAATATTTCACAACCCAATTTGCAGAGGATTTATTGAGGCTTTATCACATAGGAAAACTTAATTGACATTGGTCATTATCAATTTTTTCAGTCTCACTTTCAATCCCCTCTTTAGACATCAGAAAAATGGGACTGAAACTTCAAGCTCTCTAATCAAGGTTATTTTCCCCGAAAAAGTTTATCTCATTAACATGAATAATTTATTATGGAATGAGGCTTGTTATTAGTAAAAAAAATACCATTCTACTTTTAGGAGTCAAAAGTGATCTTATAAACAGGATTAGAGATCAAGTATTATATAAGAAATGTTTATATATTATATAAAAAAGTATATAAGAAATTGTTCTTATTATTAGAAAATTCTCAACATTTTTGGAATTGTGAGCTGGAAACAGAAGAAAAACAAATATAAGAAACATTTTTGTTACCTAAATAATATTGCAATTTCATATTAATCAATATTTTAATAATAAATCCATCAACTTTTTAGTTTAGTTATTAAATTTAATGTTTAAGAATCCTCAGATATGTATTTATAAAAGCTTTAAATATGTTTATTACGATCTTTGCTAAAAAAGCAAAAAGCTGCAAGTAATTATTCAATGATAGAGGAAATTTAATTCAATACTAAAATAGTCAATTTAATCAATTTATGTATTTATTATTATGTAAGTAGTATTATCATCAAAAATATTTCAAATAAGAACCAGAGAAATAGCATGGAGTTAGGGCATTTGCCTTGCATGCAGAAGGATGGTGGTTCGAAGCCCGGCATCCCATATGGTCCCTGAGCCTGCCAGGAGTAATCCGTGAGCAGTGCTGGGTGTGACCCAAAAACCAAAAAATAAATTTTTTTTCAAAAATTTTAGAAAATAATGTTGATTGAATTTGTACAAGTGTCAGGAAAAAACTTTAGTCAATATATATATACATATTTACACATATAAAATGCTTCATATAAATTAAAAGGCTTATTTTAAAGTATTTTTAGTGTGTATCTCACACTTGTCAGTGTTAGTTCTGTCATTCATATACCACATATATGTGCATATTTGCCTATACCACACCTCTATAGCACAGATACACTTGAGGCTCCTGGACTTGTTATCCCTGTTCCTTCCCATCTATCTTTCTTACTGCCTGACCACTTAGTTTCTTCCTTTTCCTTTTTATTTCTATGATCAAAATTTAAGCCACCTTTGAAAGTATTAACTCCTCTCTTTCTGTGATTCTTGTATATAACAGATAAATTCATCCATTATTTGTCATCTTCTGGCTTACTTCACATAAATTATAGTCTCTAGTAATTCATAGTAAATTGTATAATGTCATTTTCCCTTGCAGTTGCAAATTATGTCTTTACATATATACTGTAGTTTCATTGCCCAATCATTTGTTGTTGGCCACCTAGTTTGATTCGATATTAGCTCAAATTGTGCTTATGGGCGCAGCGAACAGTGCTATCTGTCCTTTTGAATTAACATTTTCTGTGGGGGGGGTAGTTATCAAGAAATGAAATTGTTGGGTCAGATGGTGACCCTATTTTTAATTTTCTGAGAAACCTCCATATTGTTATCTATAGGGACTTTCCAGGCAAGTTTCTCACAAGCATTGGATGAGAGTTCTGTTTTCACTAGATCTGATCCCCTTTGAAGTAGATTATTTCCAGTTTTGCTAATGTGTGACATTCTCAATGGTGTGAGAAAATAACTCCTTGTTGTCTTTCTTTGATAATAAGTTATGCTGAGCACTTTTTTATATAAGTCTGTTGGTAATTTTTTTCCTTCATTAAATGTCTATTAATTTTCTTTCCTCATTTTGATAGGACTTGTGGCTTTCTTTAATTGACATTTGTGAGTGCTTTATATATCTTGGATATTAACCCTTTATGAGATGTGTAGAGTAGGAATATTTTTCCCATTCAGTTGGGTATCTTATAGTTTTGGCCTGTTTTATTTAGCCATGTAAAAGCTTTTTAGTTTATTTAAGTTCTATTTGTTTATATTTATTTCAGTTACCATTTCCAATGGAGCCACATTGTTTAAAACACTTTGATGTTTTAATCTTGAAAAGTTTTATATTTATATATATATAAGTTATATATATTATATTTTATATTTTCTTTGTTACATTTTATTGATTATAGTCTAATAACAAATTCTTCCTAAAATTTACTTATTTTTTTGATAAAGCATATGAGATATGGATTCAAGTTTTTTGATGTGGCTATAGAGTTTTCCAAACATCATTTGTTTAAAAGGTTATCATTTCTCCACTTAATGTACATATCTCCTTTGTTAAACATTAGTTGGGCATATACATGAGGTTTGCCTTTGGGATTTCATTATAACCTATTGATCAGGGAGTCTATCTTATTATGATTTCATACTTTTTTGATCACTATAGCTTCATAAAATAGTTTCAAGTTAGATAAATTTGGTGCCTTTCAATTTCTTAAATCTAAGTATTGCTTTTGTCTATTCAGAGTGTTTTATGCTTCCATACAAACCTTACTAATTACATGTCTAAGTCTTGAACATTGTCAATCAAATTTTAATTGAAATTTCATTGAATGAATATTGTAATTTAGGCAGTATAGTCATTTCGACGGGATTTATTCTAATAATTCTAAAACATGAGATAATATTTTATTACCTAAATTCTCTCTATCTTAAGTATCTTATAGTTTTCATTGTAAAGATTATTTTATATATTTGCTAAGTTGATATTAGATATTAAATATTTGACATTATTTTAATGAATTAGAAACTTTCTTCTCAAGTTATTACTTACATATAGGAATTCAACAGATGTTTTTGTGTTGACATTATTTCTGTGTATTTTACTATATATGCTTATGCTTCTAAAAAGTTTTAAATAGACTTTCTGCAATGTCTTATATTATGTCATTTAAAATAGTGATTATTTGGGAATTTTAAATTCCCATATATTTTTTGAATTGCCTTATTGCTCTTTTCTTTAGACTTCTAATACTATATTAACAATAGTGAAGATAGTGAAAATTCTTGCATAGTGTTTGATCTCAAAGAGAATGCTTTCACATTTTTACCATTGAGAATGGTACTAGCTGCTGATTTGCTATATATAACCAGTATTATTTTAAAGTAGTTTATTTCTACCCTTATTTTGTTGATGGTTTTGTCATGAATGATTGATGGATAATGTCAAAATCTTTCCATTGTATAAATTAATCTAATCATATAACCATTATTTTTTCTATAATGATGTATGAATTATGTAAACTGATTTGTGTATATTGAGCATTCAAAATTATTTGGAATGAATTTTATTTGATTGAGGTGATCTTTTTGATATGTGGTTTATATCTTTTTACTAAGGTTTTTGCATCAAGTAAATTAGTCTGAAATTTCCTCTTTTAGTAGTATCTATATCTGTCTACAATATAGATATATTGTTAACTTTATAGAAATTGTTAAAATGAATTTCTTTTTTAATATAAAAATTTTAATATAAAGTATGAATAAATATAATTTTTAATATATTTTATTTAAACACTTTGATTACATACATGATTGTGTTTGGGTTTCAGTCATGTAAAGAACACCACCCATCACCAGTGCAACATTCCCATCACCAATGTCCCAAATCTCCCTCCTCCCCACCCGACCCCCATCTGTACTCTAGACAGGCTTTCTATTTCCCTCATACATTCTTATTATTAGGATAGTTCAAAATGTAGTTATTTCTCTAACTAAACTCATCACTCTTTGTGGTGAGCTTCATGAGGTGAGCTGTAACTTCCAGCTCTTTTCTCTTTTGTGTCTGAAAATTATTATTGCAAGAATGTCTTTCATTTTTTTTAAAAACCGTAGATGAGTGAGACCATTCTGCGTTTTTTTTCTCTCTCTGACTTATTTTACTTAGCACAATAGATTCCATGTACATCCATGTATAGGAAAATTTCATGACTTCATCTCTCCTGATAGCTGCATAATATTCCATTGTGTATATGTACCACAGTTTCTTTAGCCATTCATCTGTTGAAGGGCATCTTGGTTGTTTCCAGATTCTTGCTATGGTAAATAGTGCTGCAATGAATATAGGTGTAAGGAAGGGATTTTTGTATTGTATTTTTGTGTTCCTAGGGTATATTCCTAGGAGTGGTATAGCTTGATCGTATGGGAGCTTGATTTCACGTTTTTGGAGGAATCTCCATATAGCTTTTCAGAAAGGTTGAACTAGATGGCATTTCCACCAGCAGTGGATAAGAGTTCCTTTCTCTTCACATCCCCCGCCAACACTGTTTGTTCTCATTCTTTGTGATGTGTGCCAATCTCTGGGGTGTGAGGTGGTACCTCATAGTTGTTTTGATTTGCATCTCCCTGATGATTAGTGATGTGGAGCATTTTTTCATGTGTTTTTTGGCCACTTGTATTTCTTCTTTGTCAAAGTGTCTGTCCATTTCTTCTCCCCATTTTTTGATGGGATTAGATGTTTTTTTTCTTGTAATAGCTTTTATGAAGCCAATATCATCTTGATACCTAAACCAGACAGAGATGCTATGAAAAAAGAAAATTACAGACCAATATTACTGATGAATGCAGATGTGAAGATCCTCAACAAAATCCTGGCATATAAAATTTTTTGAAGAAATTTGAAGAATAAATGTAATCAGTTTTTAAGCTTTCATATATCTCACCAGTGAACCCATATAAGTCAGTGTTGTTGTTCTTAGGGATATTCTAAATACTTTTTCGATTTCATTGCTTATTATTCGGCTTTTTAGATTTTATTTATTTTCTCCCATTAAGTTTTGGGAGGTTACCTAACTCTAAGAATCTATTAATTTCTTCTACATTTTCTAGGTTAACTCAGTAGAGGTATTTCTATAACTTTTCATGATGTCTTGAATTTCAAATGGGTCACCCCTTTCATCTTAGAGCCAATTAATTTGAGTAGTTTTATTTTTATTTCTTTTCAATGATGCTTTAATTAATTAAACAATGCTTTAGTTGATTAAAAATAGATATATGCAAATTTACTGACCATTGAGTTTTAGTCATATATTTAATATCAGTGTCTATTTCCCTTTTACTAGAATTACATCCCTGCATGATCTAAGTATGGTCGTCTCAGTATTGTTTTCTTTGTTGTTGTTGCTTAGTCTTTTTTTTTTTTTGTCTACCGCTGGTTTATATAACGTTTGCATTCCTTATTAATGAATGTTTTCTTAAGTTTATAATATTTATTTTTATATAATTACATTATTCTGTTTATTTTAATTTATTTAAATGCAGTGAAATAATCAAGGGCAAAACCTTGTGAGATTTGCAATCATTATATCACAGTCATCATATATAAATTCTGATAAAAACAGTGAGATAAAAAGGGGTAGAAAAATATAGATAATATAATGTGACTTTTAAGATGAAAATTAAGGGACCTATGATTTCATGCTGCATGAAACCATGCATGTTGAAACTAATAATTAAAACTATATGAGTAAAATCAATAAAACACAGAATATAATAAATTTTACAGGACAAATTACCTCACTTTTTAACCAAAAAAATTTAAGGTATCAGAGGTATTGTATAGCAGGTAGGGTATGTTCCTTGCCTGCACAGACCTGTTTTCTATCCCTGGTAACCATTGTGGTCCCCAGTCCTGCCAGGCATAATCCCTGAGCACAGCCAGGTGTGGTCCCCAAATCAGAAACCTATTTTCAAGATAAAAACAAATTCTGAGATGGTATTTTATGAATGTAAACATATTTAGAAGGAATACCAAACAAGTTTAAACTCTGTTCTTTATTTGGACCCAAGCCTTTGGCCTTAACTTTTATTTAGACCCATTATTTCAAGGTGTTTTATAAGTGTGTTCAGGTCTTTAATTTGAGGATTTTCTTCTATAAAAACAATTTACTTATAAAGAGACATGTGATATTTGAGAATCATTCAGAAATTTAAAAGCTATGACCATAATAATTATTAATAGATTATTAGATAAAAATAGTTTTATAGTTATCCTAAAATGTTTTAACTTTTAAAGATTATTTTAAAATTTATAAAAAAATTTATTTATAGAAATATTTATACACATAAAATAAAAGTATCATATTTTTCACTTTATAAGGTGCTGCTGACCATAAGACACACATAGGTTTGAGATGCTCTCCTCTTCTGCACTCAGGATTCAGCTCCAAGTGATATTTGCTCCATAAGATGCATCTTTAGGTGAAAAAGTGTGTCTTAATCTAGGAGAAACATGGGATATGTCTGAAAATTTCTTTTAGACTTATGGATGAGAATTCTTTGAATTATAAGAGGAATAAATTTGTGCTTTTACTCAAAATTATTGAGGTTTGGTGCAATGTAATGTGTGATTTATTAAACTAGTCTATTTTCTAGATCTACAAAGTACAAACATGAAAACATAAATTAAATATATTAACTTTGTAGGGTAAGAAGATTAGATGAAGATATATGGTTATATAAAGTATACTTTGTTTATAAAATGGATTGTTTTAAATTATATCTTTGTTGGGCCATTTGACTTGCACATAGAAGACCCAGGACAGATGCGAGTCAATCTCTGGCATCCCATATGATTCCCTGAGTCTGCCAGGAATGATTTCTGAGAGCAAACGCTAGAGTAAGCCCTGAGTGCTGCTGGGTGTGACCCAAAAAACTCCCCAAAATTATTTCTTTATTTACATATAAGCAGTAAAGAAACTTTTGAGAAATTTGTTTAAAGAATTTTGCTTAATATACAAGCACACAACAAAAAAATGAAAAAATTAACTTCCAAAATATATGTAAAACATTGTCTATAGCTATTTAATTAGGCTGCACTTTAATTTCTATTTTATAGTTCTTCCATTTAGTTTTATTTAGGCAAATAAATATAAGCATCAGAATCATATTTAAAGATATATCAGAAGATAAAATAAAAACAGGTGAGAATTTCTTGGTGGTGAGAATGTTATTTTATTATTTTTTACATTTTTACATCAGTTTTTTTTCAAAATTTATGCAAAAATACTTTGGTAACTAAATTATTTGTATTTGATAAAAATGTTATTATTTTTCTATGACACAATTGATATGAAACTGTTGAATACAATAGTCCAACACTACACTAATACACCCTCCACAGAAACAGTCCACTCTGTAATTGAAATAAAATAATATGAGCAGCTAAATACTCTCAGATGAGATCATATTACAGAAGGGGATTAGCCAAGTTTCTCCAGAACTACCCCATAACCAGAAAATCCAGTAGTCCCTACCCATTAGCACCATCTTCCCAGATGAAAAACATTCTAACTCTTCTCCAAGCTCCAAAATAAAATAATGGCTACCCACACTTCTCACATAGTAAGGTGCAGGCCGATACCTCTGCAACTTTTCAGAAAAGTAGTGGAGTGGAGGGAAGATTCCTCTTTCTGCAGCCTAACGCCATATCCTACACCCTCCCAGAGAAATAGCTCAGCCACACAACTTAAACTTATCAAACTTTCAAGCCATTAATTTGATTTAGATCAATAAATCTACTGCAAAATCACATATTATGGTATGAAACCTTAATATTTTATAGTAGTGTCAACCCAGTAATATCACTGGAAGTCCTATAAGAAAATTATGTAGAAATTGAGTTTCAGTGAGCCTAAATAGTAACATAGAAAGCTCAACTAGCTCCAACTACATCCCAAAAATCCTTAGATTTTCTAATTAGATTATTAGTAAACCATAGAGAAGTATAACAATGACTTCAAATTTGCCTTTGTTGATATGTTTTAATAATTCCATTTGCTTTTGTGTCATAACAAGCAAATGAAGTACATCTGATTGTTCCTACATGAAAGTAGGCAGTGCTGATGGGTAGGAAATTGGGGAAACTGGTTAATGGAAGTCACATTAGTGTTCTGTATTATATGTAGTCTGAAGTAACTGCATTATGAACAACTTGGTAAATCATGTTTCTATAATCAAAATTAGGGGGAAAATTTTAAGTCCAAAGAACTGAAATGAAATTAAATGTACTTCCTATAAGGATAGCCATGACATTTCTCAGAGGAATAGAATCAAACACTGCTGTAATTTATAAGTAACAATAAAGCCCCTTAAATAGGTAAGGCAATCTTTGGATAAATAAGGTGGAATGTATCATTTTCCTAACTTCAAACTGAACTACAAAGTGGTAGTAATTAAAATAGCATGGTTTTGAAATAAAGACAAACTCTTGGATCCATGGAATAGAGTTTCATTATTCTTTTGTTTTGTTTTGTTTCTGGGTCACACCCAGCAGCGCTCAGGGGTCACTCCTGGCTCTACGCTCAGAAATAGCTCCTGGCAGGCTCGAGGGGCCATATGGGATGCCGGAATTTGAACTACAGTCTTTTTGTATGCAAGGCAAACGGCCTACTTCCATGTTCTCTCTAGTCCCTCATGAATATTCTAAGATAATCTTTAATGAAGGAGCACAAGGCTGAGCAAGGAAAGCCTCTTTAACAAATGGTGCTGGGAAAAATTGTTCATCTACTTGCAAAAAAGGGAACTAAAGGGGCCAGAGCTATAGTGCAGTGGTAGGGCATTTGCCTTGTACATAGTTGACCCAGGACAGACCTGGGTTCGATCCCCAGCGTCCCATGTGGTACCCCAAGCCAGGAGTGATATCTGAACATAAAGTCATAGTAACTCCTGAGTGTCACCACGTATGACCCCAAACCCCCCACACACACAAGTGAACTCAAATTTCTTTCTAACACCATGAACGAAAGTCAAAGAGAAATGGATTGAAAGCCACCTAATGTTCAGAAACAAAACAAATAACATAAAATCAACCAGAAACAAATCGCTTAGCAAAACTAATTTTTTTTTTTTTTTTTGGTTTTTGGGTCCCACCCAGCAGCGCTCAGTGGCTCAGTAGTAAATCCTGGCTCTACACTCAGAAATCACTCCTGGCAGGCTCGGGGGACCATATGGGATGCTGGGATTTGAACCACCGACCTTGTGCATGCAAGGCAAATACCTTACCTCCATGCCATCTTTCTGGCCCCAGCAAAACATCAGATAATGATTTATTGTTAGATATATTTATGTTCACAATTTTCTTATTAATGTACTTTTTAAATATTTTCATTTCTACTTACTTGCAAACAAGAAATATAAAATATATTATTTTATAACTGCCAAGGGGATAGGCTTGGGAATGGATGAGAATCAGGGAGAAATTATGGGGGAATTTTACAGTGGTTGCAAAACTTGTCTTAAAGACAAATGTATTATAAGAAACTATGTAAACAGTCTTTAAATAAAGTAATTTTTTAAAAAAAATAAGCTGTTAGAGACTATTTTATTATGGACAGTGTCTGTACCTTAGAGATACAACAGAATTGAAGCATCTCACTTGTATCATATACCACCGATTCAGTCCCTGGTACTACTTATTGTTATATAAACATCACCAGGAATAACTTCTGAGCTCAGAGTTTGAATAAGGACATAATGTTAGTTTGGACTTTCCACACCTCATGCCCCCAAAAGAAAATTATGGAATAATTATGTAGGCTAAGTAGATATCAATGTAAATTTTGTCCATATTATTTTGAGAAACTAGAAAAATATCATTTGGACATGTAAAAAATGAATTATGTGAAAACATAATTCAAGTATCAAAAAAGGAAAAAAAATCAATGCACCTGGGGCTGGAGAGATAGCATGGAGGTAGGGCATTTGCCTTTCATGCAGAAGGATTGTGGTTCAAATCCCGGCATCCTATATGGTCTGGAGGCAGGCCAGAGAGATATCTGAGCGTAGAGCCAGGAGTAAACCCCTGGGCGCTGCCAGGTGTGACCCCAAAATAAAAAAAAGGGGGGGGAAATGCAGCTACAACTATTTCCAACTAAAGTTTGCTCCATGGATTGTGTGTGTGTGTGTGCGTGCGTGTGTGTGTGTGTGTGTGTGTGTGTGTGTGTGTGTGTGAGTGAGTAGCGGAAGCTTAATGGGCAATTCAAAGGGATTGGGAGATGCGGATCTGAGAGCAAATGTTGGTGCAGGAAATAATCAACACAAAATTAAAGAGGATGGTACAGATTCAGGATAATTACACTATAAACTGTCCACTTCTTTTTTTTTTTTTTTTTTTTTTTTTGGTTTTTGGGTCACACCTGGCAGTGCTCAGGGGTTATTCCTGGCTCCAGGCTCAGAAATTGCTCCTGGCAGGCACAGGGGACCATATGGGGCGCCGGGATTCGAACCGATGACCTCCTGCATGAAAGGCAAACGCCTTACCTCCATGCTATCTCTTCGGCCCCAAACTGTCCACTTCTAACACTAAGGCAAGCAGGGAGATCGCTCAATTGTGGAAAATCGAAAACACAAGCAATTTCTCCTTGAAACTCAAAGGTCTTTATTGGGTAGTGAAAGAACACACTCTAAGGGAAGAATAGGTAGATTAAGGGACCAATCCATAAGGTGCTTCAATCCAATCAGTGATGAGCACCAGCAAAGAAAAATTATCCTGAATAGGATGAAGGTTGATTATTCAAAAATTGTGTGTGAGTGAATGAGTGAGTGAGTGAGTGAGTGGGTGAGTGAATGAATGTGAGCACTCAGGATTTATCCTGACTTTGACTTCAGAGATTATTTCCGGATTACTCCTGGAGTTTTGGGGACCTTATTGAGTCATTAAGATTTCTTAGAACAACTTTTCTCAAAATGTCATCAAATTATTGATATTTGTTTGCATGTTTTTCTCACGTCTTTGAAGATAGAACTACAGGATGTAAACTGACACTATGTCCTATGTCCAGGATGACAGATCATGAAATATTCAGGACAGAGATAATTCACCTGTACCTCTTCAGTCTTATTAATACTTTATGTGTTTCTATAGCTTTGAACATCTGGATAATTTTCTGTTAATTGGATGGAAATATTTGAACTTTCTGATTGTCTGAGCAATAGAAAATGCTGACATTTCTTTTCAAGCTGTTTCTACCCATCTGCTTCTATTATTCTATTCTGCTATTTATATTAATTTATTTGTGAAGATTCTTAATTATACGTCCCTAATAAGCAAGTTTCGAGTAATGTACTTAATCTGCTCCAATAAATAAAACATCTCAAAAAGTTAACCAGAACAAAAAGTAAATATCAATCCTAAAGTCAGTAGCTTCTGAACAAGAAATATGAGTCCCTCATAGACAATAAGTTTATCTTAATGATCCCAATAGACTTCTATCTTTGAAAGGGAAAACAATTTTAGCTTTTTTTCTGTTGCATAAACCTTTCTGAAATTTTACTTCTGTAAAAATATGGTCTCTAAAACATTTTAATGGTTCACTTCTAATGTTAATAATTAGTTAGACAATATTTTTTCCAAGTAAAATTCTTGCTCCCAAGTTTACATAACATTTGCAACAAACGGCAAAGGGATTTAGTTTGATTGAGAATGATTTGGTATAAAAATATAATTTAAGAATAGTGATATTTTATAAAATTATGTATGTAGCTATATGCATATTCAAATATTATATTTATTTTAAAGTCACTAAAAATATATAATCAGGGCCAAGTAATTGCACAATGGGTAGAGCATTTGTATGCAACCGATCCAGCATCCTATATGGTCCCCTGAATCTGCCAGGAGTAACTTCTGAGTGCAGAGCCAGAAATAAACCCTGACCACCACCAGGTGTGGCCCAAATGAAACAATAAATTTAAATAAATCCTTATGTTTTAAATTATTTATTTAAATAAATTATTATTTAAATAAATCCTTGTGTTTCCTGTTAACTTGTGCATAGTCAAATATTTTTGTAGAAAAATATTCACAGAGTTCTTTTATTATATCAATTTAAGCCAGACTACTTAGTATTATTTATAAAATCAAAAATATTTATTGATAAGAAAAAACTTTAAGAAATTTTGATAACTTCATAGAGAAATAAACAGTATACTATGAGTAATATGAGCAAGATGTATGTCAATGTACTTCCTTAAGAGATGTTTTTTTCTCTAATATTTCTTACATAGTCCCTAGGGTATTTAGTAATGTCTGAAGATAATGGTGGTCATAGTTGAAAGACGATTAGATAAAAACATCCATGGGGCCGGAGAGATAGCATGGAGGTAAGGCATTTGCCTTCCATGCAGAAGGATGGTGGTTCAAATCCTGGCATCTCATAAGGTCCCCCAAGCCTGCCAGGAGCGATTTCTGAGTGCAGAGCCAGGAGTAACCCCTGAGCGCTGCCGGGTGTGACCCAAAAAAACAACAACAAAGAAAGAAAGAAAAACAACATCCATTTTAAACTTGCTTAGCTATTTCTTTGGTATATTTTACATATTCTAAAATAATATTGGTTTTATATTTTTACTACAAAATATTAAAATCAAGTGTCAAATAATTTGTTCTTTACATCAACTTCAAATATTACTGTTATAGTGGATATGGTGTGATAGAGTGAAATATTTACAATGTGCTGAATACAATTCATTGAATGCAGGAAATAAATATGTACATTGACCCATACCCAAAGCACAAATGTTAAAAATCTCTGATCAATTTTTTACTAATAGAGAAAATGTGAATCTTATATATTTGTTAAAGGAAAATGGAAGACTAGTTCATCTTATGTCTTACATTCGAACTTCTGAATTTACACCAAATTTATAATATTTGTGATAATAGAACTGAAACATTCTAGACATGTTGTGTGTGTGTATATATATTATATATATATATATATATATATATTATATATATATATATATATATATATATATATGATTTTCTTATATTCTTAAGAAAACTGGGGCTGGCGAAGTGGCGCTAGAGGTAAGGTGTCTGCCTTACAAGCACTAGCCAAGGAATGACTGCGGTTTGATCCCCAGGAGTCCCATATGGTCGCCCCAAGCCAGGGGCAATTTCTGAGCGCTTAGCCAGGAGTGACCCCTGAGCATCAAACGGGTGTGGCCCAAAAAAAAACAAAAAAGAAAAAAGAAAAACTATGCAATCTTTACTAGTTTGCTGTTCTATAAAGCACCCAAGATATAGCAATTTAAAAAATGTAATTTATTTACATAAATTAATGTTATTTTTTAGGCCAGGAACTGATAAATTGAACTAAGGTCTAGAGAGAGTAGATGAAGAATTTACAAAAAAAGGATGAAAATACACTGCTGAGGGGCCGGGCGGTGGCGCTGGAGGTAAGGTGCCTGCCTTGCCTGCGCTAGCCTAGGACGGACCGCGGTTCGATCCCCCGGCATCCCATATGGTCCCCCAAGAAGCCAGGAGCAACTTCTGAGCGCATAGCCAGGAGTAACCCCTGAGCGTCACAGGGTGTGGCCCAAAAACCAAAAAAAAAAAAAAAAAAAGAAAATACACTGCTGAAAAAATATTTACTTCTTTAAAATTTCTAAAATTCTAAAACTATAACTACCGTATATTAATATCTATATATTCTAATTTTTAACCTCTTTGAAATCTCTCTTTTTTTTTTTTTTTTTGTTTTTGGATCACACCCGGCAGGGATCAGGGGTTACTCCTGGCTCTGTGCTCAGAAATCACTTTGGCCTAAAACAGGGAGCTCTTACTAATGAAGTATCCTTCCATAAGACCAAGTACATAGGATGCACTCTGAGTCCATTGATGGAGGGAGGTTGACACTGGTAGTGTCACTGGAGGTTTACACTGAAATTCAACTATGAAGGACTCTGTAGATCACAATTTTTTAATAAAATAAATTTTAGAAAAATAAAAAAATAGTTTTGGTTTAATCAGCTCAAATACTGTCTGTCATACCTGGAGTTTTGGTCAGATTGATACCACTGAAAAGAATCATAAACAGGGTAAAACAGGGTCATCAGTGAAACAGTAATTGTGGGTAATGGGTGCAGTAGGTGTGACTATTTGTTCTTTGTCTTTTGAGAGGGGAGTTGAGTCAAAATGTGTGGGTTTTGGGGCTTTCTTTTAGCCCTGTGCTACTGGATCACTTCCCGCAGAGCTGAGAGGGCCAATGCAGAGGCCAAGAATGAACTGTGCTTGCTCAGATACTGACAAATATCCCGTTCCCCATAAACTTCCCCTCTCTCATACATACAATATGTTAGGTCTAAACAAACATCTTCATATCAGTCCCTTTCCTTTCTGAAATAGTGGAAGTGTCATTGTTTTCAATATTCAAACTACATTTGCTTTAGAATGTAAACCTGTATACTTACTTCAGAAATGTCTAAGGTAAAGATAGTTCTGTTAAGTACATTAGTGGAGTCATTGAGATGAAATGAGTATATTCCTTAAAATTTTTTCCTAATATAATTTGTTTTACTCTTCTTCAGAGACAGTAATTTCCACTTGTGAGACTCTCTAGTAAGCAACTGCATGAAGTCTCCTCCCTGCTTCCTTTTATTTCTTTTAGCCTGAAACATTAACTCTACTTGACAGTATAGAAAGGTTTTAAGTTGAGACTACTAATCAAGTTAGTGAGACACAATGTTTACCCAATACTTAGGTTAAAAGATTACTTAGGTTAAAGGAACAGTGACAAGTTGGAGATATGTCATCCTTCTTTGGGAGCATATTGAAATTGCTGCAGTCATTTCTCATTTGATCTTAGTCATCCTGTGATATGAGACTGAGGAAAGTCATACTGAAGGATATCTTATTTATATCTCATTAATCAAGAAGCACAATCAGAGGAACTTGACAATATCCCTGGTGAAACTTGATTTCATGAATTGCACATTACCACTCAATTATAGCTGATCAATATCAGTTTCTGATCTATAATATATAGTAGGTTAATTAATAAATAATCTCAAACCCTGATAAAGGAACTAAGATTGTAAAAAAAAAATTCAACAGCATCATCACTTATATTGGAGATAGAATACTTTCATCACTTGCTCCTTTTAGGAAGATTAGCCCACAGGTCAGATCCTTATATGTTTCTTATGTTAATGAAATGACCATAAATTAGTTGTTTACTTCTGCAATAATGACTTAGCAAAGTGAATAAAAAGGAAAATAAATTTTCTCACTTATTTATTCAGTTTTTATTATTTTAAATTTATTTTCCCCTTGCAAACATTGTTTCCTTCGTTCTCATGCTCTTTTTGATTTGGTTCCTTTGCGGAAATTAATGCAGGGCACAAAGAAACAGTCCACATTTAAGTTAATGCAAGTAATCTAAAGACCATATTGGTGTTTTAGACACATAACACTCTTGCAGAATAAAGAAACTAAGAGGTAATATTCTATAGGCATAAGGCTGTTTTACTAAAAATAAATATATATTTTAAACCAAGCAACTGTAAAATTTTTTAGGAAAAGACATTGATATAAAATATACTTTAATTGTGATCACATAGGGAATCTTCATATACATTGGAGATGAATATACAGATATGTTTTGGTAATTAATTATTGGTAATGTGTAAAATTACAAAATAAAAAGCTTTTATCAATAGATAATATTTAAAAGATGTTTTGAATAAATCAAATTAAATTTCTATTATTTTAACTTTGGGTTAACTTTGGGTTCTGATGGTCCTCAGAGATTGCTTTAGATCTGTGCTTTGGGATTAGCCCTGACTGTCCTCAAGATTCCAAGTGGTCCAAGAGACTGAACCTACCATTCAGTTTGCACAGCATCTACTTCAGCCCACTAAATTGTCTCCAGTTCTTGCTGTTATTTACAAATATTTACAAATATATTTACAAATATTTTCAAATACATATTTACAAATATTTTAAAAGATTTTATTTAGAACATCTGTTGAATGCTTGCCTATAGTATATATTTTAATATTATCATAGTAAATAATTTACATTCTTGTTTTTTTTTTTAGGGGTTACTCCTGGCTATATGCTCAAAAATTGCTCCTGGCAAGCTAGGGGGACCATATAGGATGCCAGGATTTGAACCACCATCCTTCTGCATGTGAGGCAAATGCCTTATCTCCATGCTATCTCTCTGGCCCCAATAATTTACATTCTTTATACAGGAAAGATGTGTTATTTCCTGTATTCTCAATATAACATTTTAAGAGAGGAAAGAGTTTGTAAAATATTTGAGTAATATCTCCAACATAAACAAGCTGAAGGCATAACAAAAATCTGCTCTTAGGATTTGAAGTTGAATATGACTGTGTGGAATTTGTGTTTGGAAGTTAATTATAATAAAAGGGACCATGACATTAATTTTTTTTTCTAGGTTTTTGGGTCACACCCGACAACTAAGAGGCTCTGCATTCACAAATAACTTCTGGAGATTTATTGAAGATGTGTCTTTGCTGATAATTCTGAAACAGATACTAGTTATATATATATAAAGTGGAAAATAATTATCTTTAGAAAGAACTCAGTCAAATCAAAAAATGTTTAAGTGATTGTTTTAAAAAAAAAGTATCCAAATTTCAGTGTTTGTAGGGAGTTTTGAGGCTATAGAGTTTAAGCAACTAATTTTCATATAGATATACTTAATTCTAAGTAATTATATTAACTGCATAGAAATTTAGTGACTCATTTTGCTAACTTCATTTAATTTGGGATAGACTTAGGACTGGACTGGTGCCCACTATACTATTCTCTCTCTACCATGAAGTTAAAGCTAATCCCTTACTAGTCAGGCTGAAAAACTGAAAAATGAGGTTGACTATCAGAGTACCCAAGTCTATAGTAAATTCACATCCACTAAGTTTTGACTAATGGAGAATGAGGACTTAGAGTCAAATTAGAGTTTCTACTCTTGTTTTAAAAACCATAACTTGATTTCAAATAATCTTTATTTCTACCATGTTATTCACCTACTCTCCAATCCTGATAGCAAAGCTTGTTATGGTGAAGAAAGAATCATTTGAACCATAGCCCCAACCTGACATATTTTAATATAACTTAGAGAAAATAATAGAAGTAATATAAAATAATTTAATTATACATTTTATATTGCAACTCAGTGACACAGATCTGATATTCTAATTCCCAATGTCTTCATGATTCCTAAATATTTAAAATATACCATTGGATTTAAAGGATTTAAATTTGAAATAAAGTAATGGTCACCATGGAGACTTTTTTGAATTATATTTGGAAACAATCATACTACTAAAGTATCATTAACTTTTGTGATTCAAATTGGTAAAGATTAGATGAAAATTGGAATCTTATAAGGTGGAAATAATTATTTTTTAATTCTACAGATCTTGTAATTAAGCCTGGCCAAAATGACAATGCAAAAGATAATTCAACCTCATCAGAGGAAATGTTTAAATATAAACTTATTGACCTCAAAGAAAAGCTTTCACTAGCAGTTAAGAAAGAATTAGGCTAATACCTAGAGCCTACTTCTGAGAATCTCATTTTTATAACCTTGTGAATTAGATTAATTAAACAAAAATGACCCTCATCACTTGTTTATAGTCAAAGTTCCAATGGATTAATTTTCTTTTGTTATTTCAGCTGATTATTTTATGCCCTTTAAAAACCTGTAGCTTATTTTCTATACTTTTAACACCTGCATGCTCAATCCTATTGAAAAGGATAAAAAGAAAGAGGCTTGACAATTTATACCTGTATTTAATATTGGTGTTAGAGAATTATTGCCTTTAACCTTGACTATATTGTTTCATGATCAAACATTATCGTACAAGTATTATTTCTTAACTTCCCAGAGGAAAATAGTTTTTTAAAAATAGAACAGAACTTTTAGTCAAGCTATTATTATGCAATACAAAGAAATGGACTAAAACTATTGAACCTTTTTTTGTAAATTGAATGGAGGGCAAGGATTACAAGTAAAGGATGGTTCAAAATAAGAATCATAATATAAGTAAAAAAAAATTCCTTTTGGTTTTTGGGTCACACTCAGCAGCGCTCAGCGGTTACTCCTGGCTCTAGGCTTAGAAATTGCTCCTGGAAGGCTCAGGGGACCATATGGGTTGCCGGGATTCGAACCATCGTCCTTCTGCTTGGAAGGCAAACACCCTACCTCCATGCTATCTCTCCAGCTCCTAAGTAAAAAAAAATTATTAATGCCTTTAGATTCTCAATTTATTTGTATAATAGTACTTGAAATTATTTATATTCTAATTTAGACCTGTTGCAATGGCCACAGCTTCCATTCTCCTGGAAAATTTTTTTTTTATTTTTGCTTTTTGGTCCATACCTGGTAATGCTCGGGGGTTACTCCTGTCTATGTACTCAGAAATCACTTCTGGCTTGGGGACCATATGGGACGCCAGGGGATCGAACCACAGTCAGACACACATAGGCTAGCATGTGCAAGGCAATGTCCTATGGCTTGTGCCACCTTTCCAGCCCCTGGAAAACACATTTTAATGTGACAAAATGTAGTAAAAAGGATAAAGAAAATGTAATGTGTCTAGTGATAAAATTTCTCCTGGATTCTTCTGGGACTAATTGATTATACAAATTAAATTATCATATTATGATATTATAATATGATATATGATATAATAATATGATAATATTAATTCAAATTATTCCATTAAAATGGGGCAGATTTTGAGTAGAAAGTAGTGCCTTAACCAAAACTTACAAAGACAATGACGTACATGTTATATATATATATAATAATATTGACTATATATAGTCAATTGACAAAATATATTGACAATATACATATTGAAAATATATGTTTATCACATATAAATATATACAGTCAAACCAAATCTTCATTATTACAAACATCCCATGCTTTGTGGTTAAATTCTAAACAACTAGGGCAAAACATACCTTCACAGACTTTGTTGCAAGCCATTTCTAAGCCCAAGGTTTATAATTTCTAAATTGAAAAAAAAATCATGTGATTATGTAAGACAAGGGTTTTGTTTGGTTTTAGAAATATTGGTATTAGAAATTTTGAACTTTAATGTCATACACAGGTTATATAGCAAAGTACTAAATATTTATTGGCTAAAATAGTGATTTCAAGCTATTTTGAGTTGGTGTCTTAATTGGGCTGCTATAACAAAAATGTTGTGTATGTTGTTTATAAAATATATAAAATCACCTCTCATATTTCTGAAAGCTGAATATCCAGACTGAACACAGGTTCTTATGTGAGTTTTTTAAGGCTTCAGACTATATATATATTTTTTATCACCACACATCAGAGAGATGAGAAATCAGAGAGATGGTAGAAATTGTCTGCAAAAAATTTGTCTGCTATTAATAAGGGCATTAATTTAATTCATAAGGTTTTTAAAATTATGATTTCATATAATTCTAACTACTGTCTAAAGTTGTTATCTCTAATATCATAAGTGGACAAATATGATGGAGAAAGAATAGGATTTAAACATAAGAAGAGGGTATAATACAACTTTTTAGTTCATGATCATTGGTAATATGTTTTTAAAAGTATCATGGATAAGTAACTAAGTCTATTTTACCATGGGTTTTAATATCTAGTAGCTGTCAGACTCAGATTAAAAGAATTATATCATTAAAGATGTGTTTTAGTTTAAGACTTCTGTTTTTTAATCGGTCTTAGATTTGATTTACTTTCAGTTCCTCTAATGTTATTAAAGGATTTCACATCTGATCATATGTCATTTGGGACTTATGTCACTTTATTATGTCCATTGACTATATTTCACTCGAATTTGATAAGACAGATTCAATCACTGTAAACAGGGAATACCATTTTATCAATTAATTATCTTGCAGCAAAGTATTTTTTTTTTGTTTTACTTTAAATCGTTAGTAATTTTTTGTAAGGTTTATGGTAACTCATATATATTTGAGACTCTACCAGGCAGTGCTCCAGTGTTCCAGGTAAATTCTAGGCCAGCAACAAAATTGGTTCATTGTTGCAAGAGGGTGAATATATTGTGCTGCTCAGTCTCTGTTGTCTGAGGACTTTCAAAGGTGCATCTAATGGTGCTTAGGGTCCATGTGGTTTGATTTTTTTTTTTGTTTGTTTGTTTTTTTACTTTTTTTTCTTCAGGGAGAGCATGAACGAAGTCCCCCATTACCACAAATTATGCAGTCAAGTTTCCCACATTTGGGGAAATCGCAGGGGTCAGCACATTGGGGTGCAATGGATAAGCCTAGCCCTAGAGAAACCACCTTTGTGATCATGGTATCTCCCCTGCCAGGTAAGTATCCATGTGGTGTTTTAAGTTGAATGCATTGCATGCTTCTAAACCACTATACTAGCTCTCATCAATTAATTAATATTTTATAATTGGATTTTATCATAAATGTATTTCCCATTTAAAAAATTTAAGAAACTATAACACATACTAGGATCTTTTAGTGTACTTTAATGTCTTTTATAACACACATACTAGTGTCTTTTGTCTTCTTAAGAATTAAAAAAATTGGGGCTACAGCAATAGCATCCAGGGGTAGAACATTTGCCTTACATGGGAGGTTGACTGTTTAATCCTAGGCATTCAATATGGTCCCGTGAGCCTGCCAGGAATAATTTCTGAGCACAGAGCCAGGAGTAACCCAGAACATCACTGCGTGTGGCCCCCAAATAAGCAAAAAGTATAAGAAAAAGCAATTAATATTGAAGAAATATATGTATTTATATAACCGAATATATAAAAATATAGAACACATGCAGGAAACAAAAGTACCCACCATGTGTTTCTTTGCTGAGTGTCTTCAATATGTCACCAATATTCTTTGACTATTTTTTTAAAAGTTATTTAAGTAGAAACATACAATATAATTCCAATTAATTTTAGGACACTCTAATTATATTTGGTTTCATTCTTTTTAATAAATCTTTTCTAAACTGTTATCATTTGCACTTTATATTTATGCATTTTCAGGTTTCTCATTCTAAAGATTTTGGTTTTTTTCATGCTCGCTTTAATTATTTATGTTTTTGTTTCTTTCTTTTGTTTTGTTTTTGTCTTTAATCATATCTGGAATACTCATATCCTTTTCCTGGCTCTGTGATATAAGATCACAGATGTTAAGGGGACAATATCTATAGCTTGAGGTGAAACTGGTATTAGCTTTGCATAATGTTAGAACATTAACCCCGATACTATCTCACTGCCTGTCTTATACTTTATTGTTGTTTCATATTCTCACGTTTTTACAGTATTGACTTGAAAATATATTGATTAATGAATTCACAATTAAAAATATAATTTGGCTATATAAATATGAATATTATAATTACTGGTGTTGAAATGACATTATTTATTAATAAACTATAATAACAACTATTATCAACATTATGTGATGTTTCATATTACAGTTTTATACCCAACTTTTACATAAAACTATTTATTAAAAATCAACATCTATTGAGAACATAGTTATAATTCAGAAGTAGAGCATTTGATTTGGATTTTAGAGACTTTCAATGTGGCAGGATCTGGGAGAGGAGCTCTGGCCTCCATTCCTTGGTTGAGTGACCTCATTACTAATGTCGCCTAACTCTGCCTCAAGTGGCCCCACCTGGGCTCGCCTTAAAGGCTGCCAAGCCAAGGAAGACTTTTCAAGATGTACTTGGTATCATGACCCTGATCCGGCAGCATTCCCTGTATGAGGAGAGACACCAGCATGCAGACACCAAGCCATAGGCATGAGGACCTGGCCTGTAACAGAATCTGTCACATCCCACCCTGAGCAAAACAACCCCCCCCCCCCCACACACACACAGACACACCATCCTGACCATTTCTGGGAACTCCAACACATAGTGTTCAATCATCCCTAAGAAGAATAGCAACAACTGCCTGTGTTGTGACCAAACCCACTTTCCTCCTCTGATCTTTCCTGAGTTCGCTACTTACCCTGCTCTGTCAAGAGTGAGGGCGTTAGGATACAGAATTATATAAATGAGATACTTTCTGTAATAAAGCTGAGCTCTAACACTATATTAATCAATCATGTCTCCATGCCCTGTCCTGCGCTCTTCGCCCAACACTGCCATTTATGCCTCCCCAATGAGTGGTTGCACTTCCCTGGGCCAGGTGAGGAACAAGAGCAGTGTGCTCCTTAGAAGGCTACACTTGGGTTCAGTCCCCATTATTGTGAAAATAATTTGATCTTTAAAAAATATTTATAGTTGATTAAATTAGTATGGCTAACTAGCTAATTTTTTATAAAAACTTAAAAAATGTTTCTACATGATTAACAAGGTTTTAACTTCAGTAGAGATGAAATAATGAGAGTTGTGATTTAATTGGATGCAGGTAAACATAAAGAAGCTTTTATTGTCTAGCCAGTGAAAGCATTTCCAGGTTTATAATTTTGGTCTTTTCTCATCATCTAGTAGAACATACATGAAACTAGAATAGTTTGTTAATATTAGACATTTTAAAATTTATATAATTTAAACCTCAATAAGAAGTCTTAAATAATTCATTGTTGAGTTATTGCTATAACTAATATTAATGATGACTACTATGGGAAAAATGCATTTTTGTTTGAATTTCAGGCTATTCTTTTCTTCTGAGCAGTGAGGCATAGTTAAAAACTGAATGTATAGGTTCTTTATGTAAAATATACCAAACCAAACTAGATTGGAAAGGTCAGTAATTGATAGCCATTCCTGTGACTTATTTGTTTAGCTACATGTTTCTATGAAAGAAGGAAGGGAATATATCAGAATATTTTCATTTTGAAATAACCACAATCACAAATTGGAACATAATTCCACTGTACTTTGGCTTTAGAACTTGTCAAAACTGCAGAATACCGATACCATGTTGAAATAAACGAGAAGACAAGGCAAATTGGCATGTTCTCTACTCAATTGTCCTTTCAAAGTTTCATGTTATCCAGCACCATCACTTTGGAATACAGGATTCATTTTAATATGTCATTCTATCAATGTAGGAAATGAATTTACACTCTGAAAATAGCTATCTTATTTCTATTCTGTTGACGTTAGAAATTATATTTTCAAAAGCTGCAAACATAAGCTTCTATGCTGACATATGCATTAACAGTATCTAACTTGTATGTGATATTTCAGTGACTACATATTGAAACATATTTGCTAGCAATTGTTTTGAAGTGATCAGAATAATTTTTTAACTTTAGGTAGATTGTATTTTTCATAAATCACAGTCTTATTTTTAAAATACTGTAAAGGTAAAATTATATATTAGAATAGTTAAAAACAATAGAAGAAGCATTTGATTACATGACAGCACTATTTAAATGTTCGCTTTTAGTATATTTTAAAATTAATAAAATAAAATAAAACTTATTCTAATAAATTATATAAGTCACCTCTATAAACAGCACAATGGTCATAAAAACAAATATACATGCACAGTGGAGACACCAACACACATCACTTTGTGATAGGCAGAATCTTACAAACAGAGACAACTCAGTTTAATATTTTCTATCACTGTATTGAGGAAATTTGACTTGACAAAGAAATTCATATATGGATATGGAACTCAGAGAAATGAAGATAAATATAAAAAACAAGGCCTACCTAGTTTTATTTTTTCTTGCATAATTGTGACATATTTGATAATATTATCTATAGATATTTGCTAGAATTTTTAAATTATTTGTTCATAGTATTGTATAGACCAGTCTTTTCTAAGCAGGAAGGGATTAGTAGTCTCAAGTACTTTTTCTTTATTCACTTCAATAAGGTAGATTCAAAAATAGCACCAAGTAATGTGTGTATGTGTGTGTGAAAATGTTAAATAAACTTATTAACCTTCCTTGTAGATAAATTATACATTACTACATTTAATATTACCTCGAGAATCATATATACAGCTTCTCAGCCCATATGAATGTATATATGGTTCAGCATTTTGGATTTTTAGCTTAGTTTCCCAGAAACTCCAATACCTTTGTGACTCCTGGCTAACTGATGAAAGATCTAATCTCTTACCTCATATCATGATATTGTAGTGACTGATTCCAAAAAATGAGCACTCAGATCCTTTTCATTTTATGTTTTACCACTGAATGCACGATAAAAAAAGAAATAAAGGTACATAAAGAAATTAAACATTAGCAATTTCAGATAACTCTTAAGTATTATAATCTGAGGTAAGAAATCTCAAATTGCTAAGAATTTGACTAATGTCACTTAAAAGATCTTTTGATAAAATAAATACATATAAAATGATATCTGATTCTGTTAGTACATTTTAAGTCAGATAAGTTCACCTAAAGCAGTTTATGTGGATTAAATTTTAGATTAAAATTAGATTAAAATTAAATTTAGGTTAAAATAGCATTTAGATTAAAATATTAGCTATATGGAATTCTTTGGAAGGGAAAGAGAACTAGAATTCTTTCTATTAAAATGTAATGTGTCTTTTAATTTAGTTTACATATTTTAATTTGTTGAATTATTTAGTTAGACTATTTTTATACATTTTGAGATTATTTTTTCAAATACCAAGATAAAATGTCAAAAATTTTAAAAATTTAAATTTAAAGCTCACTCGATCCTTTATTATGACTTAAAGTTTGCTATTATATAATGAACAAACATTATACAAAACCAGGTAGAATTGCTATTTTGAACATGAAATTTTTAAATATGCAATGATAGTAAATAAATTGATAAAATAAAAATTTAAGGTTTATATGATTATATTACTTAAGCAT